>NC_088871.1:31219114-31355971 GCF_032884065.1 Artemia franciscana
CGACTTGCCGTAAAAAAAAAAACAATGGAAAACCTAATAGAGGCCAAAATCTTGACAGGGCCTTTTGAGGGTGAGGCTGTTCTTATTCCTCGCATTCCCATGATTCCAACGGATCTGCCTTTTCAATTTAAAAGATTGCAATTCCTAATTCGATTAGCATTTGCAATCACCATTAACAAAGCTCAAGGTCAATCATTAGAAAAATGTGGTATAGATCTTAATACTGATTGTTTTTCCCATGGACAATTGTACGTTGCATGTTCGAGGGTCGGTAAACCTGACAATCTATTTATATGTAGCGAGACAGCGAAGAATGTTGTATATTCGCAAGTTTTACGCAGTTAATTTGTATTGTATTTATCTATCTATCTATCTATATAAAAACGAGTTGTGTGTATGCATGTTTGTTTGTTTGTAAAAAGAGCGTTTGCATATGACGTCATTATTAGTACATAAGGCTTTGTATATGCAGAGACAATGGGAAAGCCAAGAATGTTGTATATTCGCAAGTTTTACGTAGTTTGAAACACATATATAAATCTATCTATATTCACAGGTGGGACACAGGGACACAACTACAATGGCACGTAACTAATAATGCGCGTAACGACTTACGCGCGCGGGGGGGCTTGGGGGGGCGCGAAGCGCCACCCCAACAGCTAGTATATATATATATATATATATATATATATATATATATATATATATATATATATATATATATATATATATATATATATATATATATATATATATATATATATACTAGCTGTTGGGGTGGCGCTTCGCGCCACCCCAACACCTAGTTGGTGGGGCGCTTCGCGCCCCCCCAAGCCCCCCCGCGCGCGTAAGTCGTTACGCGCCATATTAGTTACGCGCCATTGTAGTTGTGTCCCTGTGTCCCACCTGTGAATATAGATAGATTTATATATGTGTTTCAAACTACGTAAAAATTGCGAATATACAACATTCTTGGCTTTCCCATTGTCTGTCCATATACAAAGCCGTATGTACTAATAATGACGTCATATGCAAACGCTCTTTTTACAAACAAACAAACATGCATACACACAACTCGTTTTTATATAGATAGATAGATAGATAGATACAATACAAATTAACTACGTAAAACTTGTGAATATACAACAGTCTTCGCTGTCCCATTGTCTGTGCGTATAAATAGATTGTCAGGTTTACCGACCCTCAAAGATGCAACATACAATTGTACATTGGTAAAGCAATCTGTATTAAGATCTATACCGCATTTTTCTAGTGATTGCCCTTGAGCTTTGTTGATGGTGGTTGCAAATGCTAATCGAATTGGGAATTGCAATCTTTTAAATTGAAAAAGCAGATCCGTTGGAATCATGGGAATGCGAGGAATAAGAACAGCCTCACCCTCATAAGGCCCTGTCAAGATTGTGGCATCTATTAGGTTTTCCATTGTTTTTTTTTTACGGCAAGTCGCGTGCCATTGCAAAGCTTTGGTGGGTTGATATTTCTTAAAAGTATTATTGGTACGCCTATTTTTAGTTGTAGCAGGTGTGGTGGACACCCTGAAGGATCTATGGAATTTAAAAATTCAGATGGATAATTAACCGCTTCATTTGGTTCCAAAATACAAATTAACTGCGTAAAACTTGCGAATATACAACATTCTTCGCTGTCCAATTCTCGCTGCATATAAATAGATTGTCAGGTTTACCGACCCTCGAACATGCAACGTACAATTGTCCATGGGAAAAACAATCAGTATTAAGATCAATACCACATTTTTCTAATGATTGACCTTGAGCTTTGTTAATGGTGATTGCAAATGCTAATCGAATTGGGAATTGCAATCTTTTAAATTGAAAAGGCAGATCTGTTGGAATCATGGGAATGCGAGGAATAAGAACAGCCTCACCCTCAAAAGACCCTGTCAGGATTGTGGCCTCTATTAGGTTTTCCATTGTTTTTTTTACGGCAAGTCGAGTGCCATTGCAAAGCTTTGGTGGGTTTATATTTCTTAAAAGTATTATCGGTACGCCTATTTTTAGTTGTAGCACTTTTGGTGGAAACCCTGAAAGATCTATGGAATTTAAAAATTCAGATGGATAATTAACCACTTCATTTGGTTCCAAAACTGTGTCGACTGACTTGTAAAGGACTGCCTGGTCTTGAATCTTGGTCAAAACAATATTGTTGATTTCGTGGACGTCTATATTTTTGGGTGCGAGAATCGCTCTTTCACTTAGCCATTTATTATTTTTATAATTTTTTAGAATATTCGGAAATACTTTTTCAATCAATTCATTTTTGGACGTCACTAAATTACAGAAATCAGCAGGTAGTTGTATACGTCCTGAAATTGAGTCTACTGGGAGCTTTCCGTTTCCCATTGCCAGCAATTGATCTGAAAATGTTTGACCAGAGTCATCGTTTTGCAATCGGACACGCACATTTGTAGTTAATTTTAATGTTTTTACGTGTGCCCATAAATTAGAATTTTTCAGGCAAGCATTCATTTCGTCTGCAGGAGTTGATCTAGGTATTATAGGTAATGTTTGCCTGAAATCTCCCGCAAGCAATATTAAGGTGCTGCCAAAGGGTTTCGACTTCCCTCGCAAATCTTTCAAGCATTGATCCAGAGCCTCGAGCGATTTTTTGTGTGCCATTGTGCACTCATCCCAAATAATAAGTTTGCATTGCTGCAATACTTTACCCATCCCAGATGATTTGGAAATATTGCACGTGGGAGTTTCTGTAGAATGCAAGTTCAGAGGCAATTTCAAAGCGGAATGAGCAGTTCTTCCACCAGGCAGCAATGTTGCGGCTATTCCGGACGACGCAATTGCCAACGCTATATCATTTTTAGATCGAATTGATGCCAGAATCAGTTTTATCACAAACGTTTTACCAGTACCTCCTAGCGCATCCAAAAAGAAAATTTTTCCAACGTTGTTATCGACACAATGCATTATCGTATCATAAATGTCTTTTTGTTCCGACGTTAACTTGGAAATGTTATTTTGTACATACGACAATAGATCACTCGTACTGTAACTTTGTTCACGATCCAATTCTACACATGTCGAAACAGCAGCGATACGGTTAGGTGAAGGCATTCCCAAATCCTGAAGAGGTTTGTTTGCCATACTTATGCACAAATCTTCTATAACAACTAAAGTGTAGTTATAAATTTCTGATGTAAAATCAAAAGTCATGTCTGACGTCTCTAACTGTTATCGATGAAGTATATCTTCGGACATTTTTGACTTATATTTTTCCCATAACTCTGTAGGAGCTGATGGAGAGCAAGTTGTTAAAATGATGCCAAACAATGCACGAATTGGACTTGGGGTTGACGTTTCGCACGCGTCATTGATGCAGTTATCCCAGTGTTGGTCATTCTCCAATAAATTCAGAGCTTGGCATGCACTACGGTAAGTGTCATGTATAGTACCATTTACAGTCCTCAAATACTCAAAGGATGTCGGACCGGGTACATTCACCAAAAGCAGGCGTAGAAAGAAGCATTCATGTTGATTGGGGTGAACGGTGTAGAGTCTTCCTATCGTGGTATCTTTGAACATGGTAGGTTGGCCGTCGACTGACTTACCCTGTTTTCGACGTTCAAATACTTTATTTTTAGTATTCCACGTGTAATACGAAGGCACTTCAGTATACAGCAGTTTTTTTGCAAAAGAATTATTTTTGCAAAGCGAAAAAAAAGCTGTTAATGTTGTATCCGGTGGATTCAGGACTCTTTGTTGCACGTTGGTTTCCGTGAAATAAACACGTTGACCATTCTGTAAATGTACCGCTAAGTGAACAACAGCTGGACTACGTTCATGTATCGGAAATGAAAGAATTCGCCAAACTGCTTCATTACTGCTTATGTATCTTCCAGCCTGATATTCTACGATTTCATCGAAATCTTTGATTTCGGACTGCAAGCCAAAAACTGCCATGTCACTGCCTTTGTTGACGTATTTACATATGTATTTGATTGCCTTTACGGAGTTACAGTATTCAACGTTTATGTGTGCATTAAATGTTTTTGATAATAATGGGGAATATGGAACAACCCACTGGTTATCTACTTCGATGGTGGTACCGTTACGCTTCTTTATTATTGCTGTTTTACCGCCATCTTCAGTAGATCTTCTTCTATATTGTGGGTAACCATCATTGCCAGTAATTGTTTTGGGTACTAAAAGTCGAGGATATTGCTTTGTGCACCTTCCTTTGGCCATGCATGGTGAATTTTCGTTCAGTGCACCGCAAGGTCCATGTATCATATTTTTTACAATAATATCATGTAACCCCTTATCGACATTTTTATCAGGTACTAGCTGTTGGGGTGGCGCTTCGCGCCACCCCAACACCTAGTTGGTGGGGGCGCTTCGCGCCCCCCCCAAGCCCCCCCGCGCGCGTAAGTCGTTACGCGCCATAATAGTTACGCGCCATTGTAGTTGTGTCCCTATGTCCCACCTGTGAATATAGATAGATATATATATATATGGTTTTAACTACGTAAAACTTGCGAATATACAACATTCTTTGCTGTCCCATTGTCTTTGCATATAAATAGATTGTCAGGTTTACCGACTCTTGAACATGCAACATATAATGGTCCATGGGAAAACAATCTGTATTCAGATCTATACCTCATGATTCTAATGATTGCCCTTGAGCTTTGTTGATGGTGATTGCTAATCGACCATTCCCTGTCCCGGTGTCCCGGTCGTCATTTACATCCCCCTGTTTCCCCCGGTGTCCCCGTTGTAGTTGTGTCCCTGTGTCCCGGTCGTCATTTATATTCCCTGTGTCCCGGGTCCCGGTCGTCATTTGTATCCCGGTGTCCCGGTCTGTATATACATTCGTTTTTTAGTTTTGTTTTTCTCCTTTATTTTTTTCCTTTTTTTTCTTTTTTAGCTTATTTAGATTTTTAGATTTTTTAGTTTTTTTATTAGTTTTTAGTTTTTTTTTCTTTTTAGTTTTTTTGTCCCGGTCGTCATTTATATCCCCCTGTTTCCCCCGGTGTCCCCGTTGTAGTTGTGTCCCTGTGTCCCGGTCGTCATTTATATTCCCTGTATCCCGGTCGTCATTTGTATCCCGGTGTACCGGTCTGTATATACATTCGTTTTTTAGTTTTGTTTTTCTCCTTTATTTTTTTAGTTGTGTCCCTGTGTCCCGGTCGTCATTTATATTCCCTGTGTCCCGGGTCCCGGTCGTCATTTGTATCCCGGTGTCCCGGTCTGTATATACATTCGTTTTTTAGTTTTGTTTTTCTCCTTTATTTTTTTCCTTTTTTTTCTTTTTTAGCTTATTTAGATTTTTAGATTTTTTAGTTTTTTTATTAGTTTTTAGTTTTTTTTTTCTTTTTAGTTTTTTTGTCCCGGTCGTCATTTATATCCCCCTGTTTCCCCCGGTGTCCCCGTTGTAGTTGTGTCCCTGTGTCCCGGTCGTCATTTATATTCCCTGTATCCCGGTCGTCATTTGTATCCCGGTGTACCGGTTTGTATATACATTCGTTTTTTAGTTTTGTTTTTCTCCTTTATTTTTTTCCTTTTTTTTTCTTTTTTAGTTTATTTAGATTTTTAGATTTTTTAGTTTTTTTATTAGTTTTTAGTTTTTTTTTCTTTTTAGTTTTTTTGTAGTTTTTACCTTCTTTTTAGTTTTGTTAATTTTTTTTTTACTTATGTCCTGGTCGTCATTTATACTCCCTGTGTCCCGGTGCTTTGTTGATTGCTAATCGAACATTCCTTTTGTCCTGGTCGCTTTCTCTTTGAGTGTCGTCATTTATTTTTTTCTTTTTTAGTTCTTTTAGTTTTTACCTTTTTTAGTTTTTTTAGGTTTTTAGATGAAAATTTTTTTTTAGTTTTTTCCTTTTTTTCTTTTTAGTTTTTTATTGGTTTTTACCTTTATGTTAGCTTATTTTTCAGTTTTTTCCTTTTTTTTTAGTTTTTTTTATTTTTTATTTTTTTTTAGTTTTTTACCTTTTTTTAGTTTTTTTAGTTTTTTTAGTTTTTTAGCTTTTTTAGCTTTTTTTATTAGTTTTTAGTTTTTTTGTAGTTTTTGCCTTTTTTTAGTTTTTTCAGTTTTTTTTTTAGTTTTTTATTGGTTTTTACCTTTATTTTAGCTTATTTTTCAGTTTTTTCCTTTTTTTTAGTTTTTTTTTAGTTTTTAGTTTTTTTAGTTTTTTACCTTTTTTTAGTTTTTTTAGTTTTTTTAGTTTTTTAGCTTTTTTATTTTTTTTATTAGTTTTTAGTTTTTTTGTAGTTTTTGCCTTTTTTTTATTTTTTTTAGTTTTTTAGCTTTTTTATTAGTTTTTAGTTTTTTTTGTAGTTTTTGCCTTTTTTTAGTTTTTTAGTTTTTTAGCTTTTTTATTTTTTTTATTAGTTTTTAGTTTTTTTTGTAGTTTTTGCCTTTTTTTAGTTTTTTCAGTTTTGACGTCACCTGATCCAGTTTTTTCAGGTGACGTCACCTGATCCACGATCCACAGATCCACAGACAACTTATTTTTATATATATAGATAGTTTTTTTTTTTTACTTATGTCCTGGTCGTCATTTATACTCCCTGTGTCCCGGTGCTTTGTTGATTGCTAATCGAACATTCCTTTTGTCCTGGTCGCTTTCTCTTTGAGTGTCGTCATTTATTAGTTTTTTCCTTTTTTTCTTTTTAGTTTTTTACCCCAACACCTATAGTTTTTATTGGTTTTTACCTTTATGTTAGCTTATTTTTCAGTTTTTTCCTTTTTTTTTAGTTTTTTTTTATTTTTATTTTTTTTAGTTTTTTACCTTTTTTTAGTTTTTTTAGTTTTTTTAGTTTTTTTGTAGTTTTTGCCTTTTTTTAGTTTTTTCAGTTTTTTTTTAGTTTTTTATTGGTTTTTACCTTTATTTTAGCTTATTTTTCAGTTTTTTCCTTTTTTTAGTTTTTTTTAGTTTTTAGTTTTTTTAGTTTTTTACCTTTTTTTAGTTTTTTTAGTTTTTTTAGTTTTTTAGCTTTTTTATTTTTTTATTAGTTTTTAGTTTTTTTGTAGTTTTTGCCTTTTTTTTAGTTTTTTTAGTTTTTTAGCTTTTTTATTAGTTTTTAGTTTTTTTTGTAGTTTTTGCCTTTTTTTAGTTTGACAACTTATTTTTATATATATAGATAGTTTTTTTTTTACTTATGTCCTGGTCGTCATTTATACTCCCTGTGTCCCGGTGCTTTGTTGATTGCTAATCGAACATTCCTTTTGTCCTGGTCGCTTTCTCTTTGAGTGTCGTCATTTATTAGTTTTTTCCTTTTTTTCTTTTTAGTTTTTTATTGGTTTTTACCTTTATTTTAGCTTATTTTTCAGTTTTTTCCTTTTTTTAGTTTTTTTTATTTTTTATTTTTTTTAGTTTTTTACCTTTTTTTAGTTTTTTTAGTTTTTTTAGTTTTTTAGCTTTTTTACTTTTTTTATTAGTTTTTAGTTTTTTTTGTAGTTTTTGCCTTTTTTTAGTTTTTTCAGTTTTTTTTAGTTTTTTATTGGTTTTTACCTTTATAGTTTTTTTAGTTTTTTAGCTTTTTTATTTTTTTTATTAGTTTTTAGTTTTTTTTGTAGTTTTTGCCTTTTTTTAGTTTTTTCAGTTTTGACGTCACCTGATCCAGTTTTTTCAGGTGACGTCACCTGACACATCCATCCACACATCCACAGACAGACAACTTATTTTTATATATATAGATTTCAGCGGAAATCACATCATCAATTTCGTTTGAAGTAATTTTTTTATGTAGCCAGATTAGTATATGTGCGTGTGGCAAACCTCGTTTTTGCCATTCATCTCGCAAATGAATGTATTGTTCAGAGCGGAGCTTGGTCTGATTCAGGCGGATATATAGCAAACGTTCGGATTCAATTTTAGCATACATATCCACGACAAATTGGTGAAACAATTCACGGCATTTTAAAATATAATTTTCTTCATCCTGCCGAATCATTAGTCTATAGGAATAATAATGCATTGCACTGCATTTCTTATTCATTTCTTTGTTAGTGGCTGGATTCATCAATTTAATATTAAAGTGATAGCCGTCGGCTCCATCCCAAAAAATGATAGGATATTGTAGGGCATCGTAGCATCGATGAGTTTCAGCAATTCTTAACAACTGAGCGTTTCGCTTATGTAGAATAATATCTCGAGGTAAAAACTGATCACCGACCATAACGATTGCCACTTCGTCGATAGTCGGAGCATTGTATCTACGCACATGTTGGCCAGGAGGCGTTTTGTCAGCGGAAATAACAATTTTATGAGTATCAGTAGGCATCAAATCGATAGCTGTTTTGAACAGACGCACTAAATTATTATTTTCGTGGAAAAGATGTTGCAATTGGGAAACGATTGTCCTTTCAACGTTGGGAGAAATTTCGCAACGTGCATTCAATTCAGAATTTCTATCACTGATGAAGTACAATTGTAAAAATTTATGATTCTCGCCTGAGAATGGTAGAAGGGACCCTGCTTTATGATAAATTTGCCCTTTTACTTTGAAAGTAGACATAAATTGATCTGGATTTTCGATTTGGGCTCCAAACGACGTCATTTGGAAACATGAGTTGTATTGTCTGATTTTTGACAAAAAACGCTTAGATTCTGACGAAGTTCCAGTAAGGAAAGTCTTCAATGGCTCTGGTGGTGCAGCCAATAGAGGAAGTTTAACTTTTCCTGAGGCGCAACACATTCCCATTGTTTCACCATTGAATTTCAAGGCCTTGCAATAGGGACAAATTTTAGACATTGTCCCGATTTGAACACATCTACTCAAGCTATAATCATCGACTGGGTTGTACCTGAATGCCAGGCGATAACTTTCAGATAGCTCTGATTCCTCGGCACGCTTTCTTTTCTTACTTTCTCTATCAGCAGCAAGCCTGATTTCTTGCTGTTCTTGTAATTCCTCGGCACGCTTTCTTTTCTTACTTTCTCTATCAGCAGCAAGCCTGATTTCTTGCTGTTCTTGTGATTCCTCGGCACGCTTTCTTTTCTTACTTTCTCTTTCAGCAGCAAGCCTGATTTCTTGCTGTTCTTGTAATTCCTCGGCACGCCTTCTTTTTTCACATTCTCTTTTAGCAGCAAGTCTGCTTCTGCGTTGCTCTGGTAGTTCCTCGGCATGCTTTCTGTTCTTTCTTTCTCTATCAGCCTCAAGCCTGTTTCCCTGCTGGTCTTTTGATTCCTCGGCACGCCTTCTTTTTTCACTTTCTCTTTTAGCAGCAAGTCTGCTTCTGCGTTGCTCTGGTAGTTCCTCGGCATGCTTTCTGTTCTTTCTTTCTCTATCAGCCTCAAGCCTGTTTCCCTGCTGGTCTTTTGATTCCTCGGCACGCCTTCTTTTTTCACTTTCTCTTTTAGCAGCAAGTCTGCTTTCGCGTTGCTCTGGTAGTTCCTCGGCACGCTTTCTTTTCTGACTTTCTCTATCAGCAGCAAGTTTTTTGGCATAGACTCTTTGAGCATCTTCATCAGTCATTGTAAACTTAAACATTAATAGATTTCAACGCGAACATATGTCTTATATAACTTGAATGACGTCACCTTCAAAGCAAAAATGACGGCTATTAATTTCATGACGTCAGCCGAAACATGACGTCACCTGATCCACAGATCCACAGACCCACAGACAGACAGACAACTTATTTTTATATATATAGATATATATATATACTAGCTGTTGGGGTGGCGCTTCGCGCCACCCCAACACCTAGTTGGTGGGGGCGCTTCGCGCCCCCCCCAAGCCCCCCCGCGCGCGTAAGTCGTTACGCGCCATAATAGTTACGCGCCATTGTAGTTGTGTCCCTATGTCCCACCTGTGAATATAGATATATATATATATATATATGGTTTTAACTACGTAAAACTTGCGAATATACAACATTCTTTGCTGTCCCATTGTCTTTGCATATAAATAGATTGTCAGGTTATCCCCCTGTTTCCCCCGGTGTCCCCGTTGTAGTTGTGTCCCTGTGTCCCGGTCGTCATTTATATTCCCTGTGTCCCGCGTCCCGGTCATCATTTGTATCCCGGTGTCCCGGTCTGTATATACATTCGTTTTTTAGTTTTGTTTTTCTCCTTTATTTTTTTCCTTTTTTTTTCTTTTTTAGCTTATTTAGATTTTTAGATTTTTTAGTTTTTTTTATTAGTTTTTAGTTTTTATTTCTTTTTAGTTTTTTTGTCCCGGTCGTCATTTATATCCCCCTGTTTCCCCCGGTGTCCCCGTTGTAGTTGTGTCCCTGTGTCCCGGTCGTTATTTATATTCCCTGTGTCCCGGTCGTCATTTGTATCCCGGTGTACCGGTCTGTATATACATTCGTTTTTTAGTTTTGTTTTTCTCCTTTATTTTTTTCCTTTTTTTTTCTTTTTTAGTTTATTTAGATTTTTAGATTTTTTAGTTTTTTTATTAGTTTTTAGTTTTTTTTTCTTTTTAGTTTTTTTGTAGTTTTTACCTTCTTTTTAGTTTTGTTAATTTTTTTTTTTACTTGTGTCCTGGTCGTCATTTATACTCCCTGTGTCCCGGTGCTTTGTTGATTGCTAATCGAACATTCCTTTTGTCCTGGTCGCTTTCTCTTTGAGTGTCGTCATTTATTTTTTTCTTTTTTAGTTCTTTTAGTTTTTACCTTTTTTAGTTTTTTTTTAGTTTTTAGTTTTTTTAGTTTTTTACCTTTTTTTAGTTTTTTTAGTTTTTTAGCTTTTTTATTTTTTTTATTAGTTTTTAGTTTTTTTGTAGTTTTTGCCTTTTTTTTTAGTTTTTTGTCCTGGTCGCTTTCTCTTTGAGTGTCGTCATTTATTAGTTTTTTCCTTTTTTTTTTAGTTTTTTATTGGTTTTTACCTTTATTTTAGCTTATTTTTCAGTTTTTTCCTTTTTTTTATTTTTTTTTTATTTTTTATTTTTTTTAGTTTTTTACCTTTTTTTAGTTTTTTTAGTTTTTTTAGTTTTTTAGCTTTTTTACTTTTTTTATTAGTTTTTAGTTTTTTTTTGTAGTTTTTGCCTTTTTTTAGTTTTTTCAGTTTTTTTTTTAGTTTTTTATTGGTTTTTACCTTTATAGTTTTTTTAGTTTTTTAGCTTTTTTATTTTTTTTATTAGTTTTTAGTTTTTTTTTGTAGTTTTTGCCTTTTTTTAGTTTTTTCAGTTTTGACGTCACCTAATCCAGTTTTTTCAGGTGACGTCACCTGACACATCCATCCACACATCCATCCATCCATCCATCCACAGACAACTTATTTTTATATATATAGATATATATATATATATATATATATATATATATATATATATATATATATATATAAAATGTATGTATTTTTGTATGTTTGACGACTGACGTCATTGTAAGGATTGATCATTATGACGTCATGTATGTATTTTGTATGTTTGTAAATGACGACATTATAAGTTGACGTCATTATAAGTATATAAGGCTTGCGATTCAAAGATAATATTTAGAATAAATCCGACAATAGCAGAAGAAACAGCCGAGGAATCAAATCGTGCAAGACTTTTGGAATAAATCTTACAATGGCAGAAGAAACAGCCGAGGAAGTGGCTCAAAGACATAATGCCAAATGGCTTGTGGCTAAAAGAGGAAGTAAGAAAAGAAAACGTACCGAGGAATCCCAAGAACAACGGGAAAACAGGCTTGCGGCTCAAAGAGAAATTACCAAAAAAAATCGTGCCGAGGAATCACAAGAGCAACGTGAAAACAGACTTGCGGCTCAAAGAGAAATTACTAAAACAAAACGTGCCCAGGAATCACTAGAGCAACATGAACACAGGCTTGCGGCTCAAAGAAAAATTACCGAAAAACATCATGCCGAGGAATCACAAAAACAACGTGAAAACAGGCTCGCGGCTCAAATGAGGAATCCCAAGAACACGTGAAAATTATCGCCTGACTTGAGATGGTAGGTTGGCCGTCGACTTACTTACCTTGTTTTCGACGTTTTAATACTTTATTTTTAGTATTCCACGTGTAATACGAAGGCACTTTAGTATACAACAGTTTCTTTTTGCCAAAGAATCATTTTTGCACAGCCAAAAGAAAGCAGTTAACTTTGTATCCGGTGGATTCAGGGCTCTTTGTTGCGCGTTCGATTCCGAAAAATAAACGCGTTGACCATTCTGTAAATGTACCGCTAAGTGAACAACAGCTGGACTACGTTCATGTATCGGAAATGAAAGAATTTGCCAAACAGCTGCATTACTGCTTATGTATCTTCCAGCCTGATATTGTACGATTTCGTCCATATCTTTGATTTCGGACTGCAAGCCAAAAACTGCCATGTCACTGCCTTTGTTGACGTATTTAGATATGTATTTGATTGCCTTTACGGAGTTACAGTATTCAACGTTTATGTGTGCATTAAATGTTTTTGATAATAATGGGGAATATGGAACAACCCACTGGTTATCTACTTCGATGGTGGTACTGTTACGCTTCTTTATTATTGCTGTTTTACCGCCATCTTCAGTAGATCTTCTTCTATATTGTGGGTAACAATCATTGCCAGTAATTGTGTTTGATACTAAAAGTCGAGGAAATTGCTTTGTGCACCTTCCTTTAGCCATGCATGGTGAATTTTCATTCAGTGCACCGCAAGGTCCATGTATGATATTTTTTACAACAATATCATATAACCCCTTATCGACATTTTCATCAGGTATTTCAGCGGAAATCATATCATCAATTTCGTTAGAAGTAAATTTACAATGTAGCCAGATTAGTATATGTGCGTGTGGCAAACCTTGTTTTTGCCATTCCACTGAGTACATCCAGCATCGCACTGACCCAAACACTTCAAGTTTTACTATGTAGTTTATCAGTGATTTCAACTTTTGCCGGAAGACACGGGCCGTACTGTCATGCCTATGAACCGCCGATTGTCCTTGAAGTAAAAGCTGCAGTATCTCGTCCCAAGATTGATTACATGTAAATGTAATAAATAAATCTGGACGACCATAGAGACAAACATACGCAATAGCATCTTGAGCATATTCATGCATATGACGGGGACTGCCAGCATATGACGAAGGTAAAATTGTTAATCTTCCAACGTTTGTGGTATTACCGTCATTTATAACTGCATCTCGCAAATGAATGCATTGTTCAGAGCGGAGCTTGGCCTGATTCAGGCGGATATATAGCAAACATTCTGATTCAATTTTAGCATACATATCAACGACGTATTGGTGAAACAATTCACGGCATTTTAAAATATAATTTTCTTCATCCTGCCGAATCATTAGTCTATAGGAATAATAATGCATTGCACTGAATTTCTTATTCTTTTCTTTGTTAGTGGCTGGATTCATCAATTTAATATTAAAGTGATAGCCGTCGGCTCCATCCCAAAAAATGATAGGATATTGTAGGGCATCGTAGCATCGATGAGTTTCAGCAATTCTTAACAACTGAGCGTTTCGCTTATGAAGAATAATATCTGGAGGAAAAAACTGATCACCGACCATAACGATTGCCACTTCGTCGATAGTTGGAGCATTGTATCTACGCACATGTTGGCCAGGAGGCGTTTTGCCAGCGGAAATAACAATTTTATGCGTATCAGTAGGCATCAAATCGATGGCTGTTTTGAACAGACGCACTAAATTATTATTTTCGTGGAAAAGATGTTGCAATTGGGAAACGATTGTCCTTTCAACGTTGAGAGAAATTTCGCAACGTGCATTCAATTCAGAATTTCTATCACTGATGAAGTACAATTGTAAAAATTTATGATTCTCGCCTGAGAATGGTAGAAGGGACCCTGCTCTATGATAAATTTGCCCTTTTACTTTGAAAGTAGACATAAATTGATCTGGATTTTCGATTTGGGCTCCAAACGACGTCATTTGGAAACATGAGTTGTATTTTCTGATTTGTGACAAAAAACGCTTAGATTCTGACGTAGTTCCAGTAAGGAAAGTCTTCAATGGCTCTGGTGGTGTAGCCAACAGAGGAAGTTTAACTTTTCCTGAGGCGCAACACATTCCCATTGTTTCACCATTGAATTTCAAGGCCTTGCAATAGGGACAAATTTTAGACATTGTCCCGATTTGAACACATCAACTCAAGCTATAATCATCGACTGGGCTGTACCTGAATGCCAGGCGATAACTTTCAGGTTGCTCTGATTCCTCGGCACGCTTTCTTTTCTTACTTTCTCTATCAGCAGCAAGCCTGATTTCTTGCTGTTCTTGTGATTCCTCGGCACGCTTTCTTTTCTTACTTTCTCTATCAGCAGCAAGCCTGATTTCTTGCTGTTCTTGTGATTCCTCGGCACGCCTTCTTTTTTCACTTTCTCTTTTAGCAGCAAGTCTGCTTTCGTGTTGCTCTGGTAGTTCCTCGGCACCCTTTCTGTTCTTTCTTTCTCTATCAGCCTCAAGCCTGTTTCCTTGCTGTTCTTTTGATTCCTCGGCACGCTTTCTGTTCTTTCTTTCTCTATCAGCCTCAAGCCTGTTTCCTTGCTGTTCTTTTGATTCCTCGGCACGCTTTCTTTTCTTACTTTATCTATCAGCAGCAAGTTTTTTGGCATAGACTCTTTGAGCATCTTCATCAGCTTTCGCCATTGTAAGTTCATCAGTCATTTTAAACTTAAACATTAATAGATTTCTACGTGAACATATATGTCTTAAATATCTTTAATGACATCACCGTCATAGCAAAAATGACGACAACTAACTTCATGACGTCAGTCGACACAGAAACATGACGTCACCTGACAGACAGACATGCAGACAGACAACTTATTTTTATATATATAGATATATATATATACATTTATATATGTATAAATATTATTCATCGTCGTAACAAACATGACGACAACTAACTTCATGACGACATGATGACATGACGTGACTCAACAGACATACCCCACAGACAACTAATTTTTATATAGATAGATAGATAGAAGATATATATATATATATATATATATATATATATATATATATATATATATATATATATATATATATATATATATATATATATATATATATATATGTATATACATAAATATATATATATATACTAGCTGTTGGGGTGGCGCTTCGTGCCACCCAAACACCTAGTTTGTTGGGGCACTTCGCGCCCCCCCCCCGGGCCCCCCCGCGTGCGTAAGTCGTTACGCGCCATATTAGTTACGCGCCATTGTAGTTGTGTCCCTGTTTCCCACCTGTGAATATAGATATATATATATATATATATATATATATATATATATATATATATATATATATATATATATATATATATATAATGTTTGTATAGAGTCATCGTTTTGAAATCAGACACGCATATTTGTAGTTAATTTTAATGTTTTTACGTGTGCCCATAAATTAGAATTTTTCAGGCAAGCATTCATTTCGTCTGCAGGGGTTGATCTAAGTATTATAGGTAATGTTTCCTGAGATCTCCCGCAAGCAATATTAATGTGCTGCCAAAGGGTTTCAAATTCCCTCGCAAATCTTTCAAACATTATTCCAGAGCCTCGAACGATTTTTTGTGTGCCATTGTGCACTCGTCCCAAATAATAAGTTTGCACTGCTGCAATACTTTACCCATCCCAGATGATTTGGAAATATTGCACGTGGGAGTTTCTGTAGAATGCAAATTCAGAGGCAATTTCAAAGCGGAATTAGCAGTTCTTCCACCAGGCAGCAACGTTGCGGCTATTCCGGACGACGCAATTGCCAACGCTATATCATTTTTTGATCGAATTGATGCCAGAATCAGTTTTATCACAAGCGTTTTACCGGTACCTTCTGGCGCATCCAAAAAAAAATTTCTACAACGTTGTTTTCGACACAATGCATTATCCTATCATAAATGTCTTTTTGTTCTGACGTTAACTTGGAAATGTTATTTTGTAGATACGACAATAGATCACTCGTCCTGTAACTTTGTCAACGAATGTTATTTTGTAGATAGGACAATAGATCACTCGTACTGTAACTTTGTTCACGATCCAATTCTACACATGTCGAAACAGCAGCGGTACGATAAGGTGAAGGCATTCCCAAATCCTGAAGAGGTTTGTTTGCCATACATACGCACAAATCTTCTATAATAACTAAAGTGAAGTAATAAATTTCTGATGTAAAATCAAAAGTCAAATCTGACGTCTCTAACCGTTTTTGATGGAGTAGATCTTCGGACATTTTTGATTTATATTTTTCCCATAACTCTGTAGGAGCTAATGGAGAGCAAGTTATTAGTATGATGCCAAACAATGCACGAATTTAACTTGGAGTTGACGTTTCGCACGCGTCATTGATGCAGTTATCCCAGTGTTGGTCATTTTCGAATAAATTCAGAGCTTGGCATGCACTACGGCAAGTGTCATGGATAGTACCGTTTACAGTTCTCAAATACTCAAAGGACATCGGACCGGGTACATTCACCAAAAGCAGGCGTAGAAAGAAGCATTCGTGTTGATTGGGGTGAACGGTGTAGAGTCTTCCTATCGCGGTATCTTTGAAGATGGTAGGTTGGCCGTCGACTGACTTACCCTGTTTTCGACGTTCAAATACTTTATTTTTAGTATTCCACGTGTAATACGAAGGCACTTCAGTATACAGCAGTTTTTTTGCAAAAGAATCATTTTTGCATAGCGAATAGAAAGCAGTTAACTTTGTATCCGGTGGATTCAGGGCTCTTTGTTGCACGTTGGTGTCCAAGAAATAAACACATTGACCATTCCGTAAATGTACCGCTAAGTGAACAACAGCTGGACTACGTTCATGTATCGGAAATGAAAGAATTCGCCAAACAGCTTCATTACTGCTTATGTATCTTCCAGCTTTATATTGTACGATTTCGTCGATATCTTTGATTTCGGACTGCAAGCCAAAAACTGCCATGTCACTGCCTTTGTTGACGTATTTACATATGTATTTGATTGTCGAGGAATCACAAGAGCAACGTGAAAACAGGCTTGCGGCTTCAAGAGATAATGCCAAAAGAAAGCGTGCCAAGGAATCACAAAAGCAACGTGAAAATTATCGCATGGCATTCAGGTACAGCCCAGTCGATGATTATAGTAGATGTGTTCAAGTCGGGACTATGTCTAAAATTTGTCCCTACTGCAAGGCCTTGAAATTTAATGGTGAAACAATGGGAAAGTTTTGCGCCTCAGGGAAAGTTAAACTTCCTCCACTGGCTGCACCTTCAGAGCCATTGACGACTTTGCTTACTGGAACTACGTCAGAATCTAAGCGTTTTTAATCAAACAACGTGAAAACAGGCTTGCGGCTTCAAGAGATAATGAGAAAAGAAAGCCTGCCGAAGAATCACAAGCGCAACGTGAAAATTATCGCATGGCATTCAGGTACAGCCCAGTCGATGATAATAGTAGATGTGTTCGAATCGGGACTATGTCTAAAATTTGCCCCTACTACAAGGCCTTGAAATTTATTGAAATTTAATGGTAAAAAATGGGAATTTGTTGCCCCTCACGGAAATTTAAACTTCCTCTACTGGCTGCAACCCCTGAGCCATTGGAGACTTTGCTTACTGGAACTACGTCAGAATCTAAGCGTTTTTTATCAAACATCAGAATATAACTCATGTTTCCAAATGACGTCGTTTGGTGCCCAAATCGAAAACCAAGATCAATTTATGCCTACTTTCAAAGTAAAAGGGCAAATTTATCATAGAGCAGGGTCCTTTCTACCATTCTCAGGCGAGAATCATAAATTTTTACAATTGCACTTCATCAGTAATAGAAATTCTGAATTGAATACACGTTGCGAAATTTCTCCTAATGTTGAAAGGACAATCGTTTCCCAAATGCATTATCTTTTCCACGAAAATAATAATTTAGTGCGTCTGTTCAAAACAGCCATCGATTTGATGCCTACTGATACGCATAAAATTGTTATTTCCGCTGACAAAACGCCTCTTGACCAACATGTGCGTAGATACAATGCTCCAACTATCGACGAAGTGGCAATCGTTATGGTCGGTGATCAGTTTTAACCTCGAGATATTATTCTTCATAAGCGAAACGCTCAGTTGGTAAGAAATGCTGAAACTCATCGATGCTATGATGCCCTACAATATCCTATCATTTTTTGGGATGGAGCCGACGGCTATCACTTTAATATTAAATTGATGAATCCAGCCACTAACAAAGAAATGAATAAGAAATGCAGTGCAATGCAATATTATTCCTATAGACTAATGATTCGGCAGGGTGAAGACAATTATATTTCAAAATGCCGTCAATTGTTTAACCAATACGTCGTTGATATGTATGCAAAAATTGAATCAGAAGGTTTGCTATATATTCGTCTGAATCAGACCAAGCTCCGCTCTGAACGATACATTCATTTGCGAGATGCAGTTGTAAATGACGGTAATACCACAAACGTTGGAAGATTAACGATTTTACCTTCGTCATATGCTGGCAGTCCCCGTTATATGCATGAATTTGCTCAAGATGCAATTGCGTATGTTCGTCTCTAAGGTCGTCCAGATTTATTTATTACATTTACATGTAATAAATCTTGGGACGAGATACAGCAGCTTTTACTTCAAGGATAATCGGCGGTTCATAGACATGAAATTACGGCCAAGTGTCTTCCGGCAAAAGTTGAAATCACTGATAAACTACATAGTAAAACTTGAAGTGTTTGGGTCAGTGCGATGCTGGATGTACTCAGTGGAATGGCAAAAACGAGGTTTGCCATACGCACATATACTAATCTGGCTACATAATAAAATTACTTCTAACGAAATTGATGATATGATTTCCGCTGAAATACCTGATGAAAATGTCGATAAGGGGTTATGTGATATTGTTGTAAAAAATATGAAACATGGACCTTGCGGTGCACTGAACGAAAATTCACCATGCTTGGATAAAGGAAGGTGCACGAAGCAATATCCTCGACTTTTAGTATCCAACACTATTACTGGCAATGATGGTTACCCACAATATAGAAGAAAATCTACTGAAGATGGCGGTAAAACAGCAATAATAAAGAAGCGTAACGGTACCACCATCGAAGTAGATAACCAGTGGGTTGTTCCATATTCCCCATTGTTATCAAAACATTTAATGCACACATAAACGTTGAAAACTGTAACTCCGTAAAGGCAATCAAATACATAGGTAAATACGTCAACAAAGGCAGTGACATGGCAGTTTTTGGCTTGCAGTTCGAAATCAAAGATATCGACGAAATCGTACAATATCAGTCTGGAAGATGGGCGCAAAGCGCCCCGAACAACTAGGTGTTGGGGTGGCGCGAAGCGCCAACCCAACAGCTAGTTTATATATAAAAATAGAAATAAAATAGAATAAAAATATAAAAGTTGTTTGTGTGTTATGTTTGTTACACTATGTCTGTTTCGCCAGATTATATCTTCTATATATATAAAAATAAGTTGTATGTATTTTTGTGTTGAGGGTTTGCATATGACGTCTGAAAAATAAAGAAGAAAAAGAAAACAAACTAAAATGTAAAAACTGGGAATTGCATAAATATTTCGAAATATTTTGACAATAGATTAAAGTAATACGAAAACTTTAAAACAGATACTTAAATATTGAGGTTTATTATAAATTGTTAATCTTTAGCAAGCTTGGCACGTGAAGAGGAATTTTTAGTATAGATCTTAAAATGACAGAAGAAACAGCCGAGGAAGCTGCTCAAATAGTTAATTCAAAGAGAAATTTTAGTATAAATCCTACAATGGCAGAAGAAACAGCCGAGGAATCTGCTAAAAGAGTTAATGCCAAAAGGCTTGAGGCTAAAGAACGCAAAACTGCGCAGTTAGATGAAAACTAATGCAGTTAGATGAAAACTAATATGCTGTCCACCTGGACAGCGAGAGTCAAAACGTATCAAAACTGAAAATGAGAGCGATGATGATTGGGTTTGGGATTTTGACTTGGATAAGGTCATCAATGCCTACCAGATTTTAGTTAAAAAAACAAAGGTTCGGCGAAATGTATTTCATAGTGACGCTGAAAAATAAAGAAGAAAAAGAAAACTGAAAAAAGAAAAATGGTAAAAAATTCAAAAAAAACTAAAAAGAAAAACTAAAAAAAACTAAAAAATTAAAAAAAGAAAAAACGCAAAAAAAATAAAAAAGGTAAAAAACTAAAAAGAAAAAAAAATAAAAAAGCTAAAAAACTAAAAAAAGAAAAAACTAAAAAAAAAACTGGGGATTGCACAAATATTTCAATACGACGGGGACACAGGGAATGTTCGATTAGCAATCACCATCAACACAGCTCAAGGGCAATCGTTAGAAAAATGCGGTATAGATCTGAATACGGATTGTTTTCCCATGGACAATTATTATGTTGCATGTTCAAGAGTTAGTAAACCTGACAATCTATTTATATGGACAGATGGAACATCCCTGTGTATAGATAAAAAGAACAATTTATTAAGCAATTCCTGACTGAGGCTCTCCTGGTAGAGGATTTTACTCTACTCAGGGTGGAAAAAGAACGCTCACGCGTAGCTGTATTGGGAAAAATGTTCTTTTCACATCTTTTAAACACGTTATTAAACAATTTGGGGCCAAGTTTCCTGACTCTACCCACATTCTGCTTCATAGAGCTACATCAGCTTGTACGCTTCCCCTATGGCTGTCTGCATCAAGATACCAAAAAGTAGTCAGAGCTTCCGATATATATATTTTCAGTTTATCTTCGTCGAGGGAAATATGCTGCTGAGCAAGTAGGTATTGTAGTGACTTCAGCAGCTCTCGGTGACTATGGAATCGCTGACTTAGCAGCTGCAGAAAGTAGTGAATTCGATAAACTCAGAAGGTCGTTAATATATATCAGAATCCTCTGACGCTGTTGCTTAGCTATTCCAATATATTTTTTTGGAGCTCATCTGGGCACTCTAATGCTGATTTCGTAATCTTGCCACAGTTCAGTCCATTCAGTAAAATATGCATAAAACATAGCTTCACTCCTCTCCCTCGTGTCTTTAACTTTGCTCTTAAGAACACCAGCGACATCTATAGTGTTTGACTGCAAAATGTTGACAATTTATTCTGTCACACAGACAGACTAAAAACTTTACTCACAGCAAACATAGCTGCAACAGAACTGCATCTCTCAGTAGCAGATAAAATAAAAAGCTTTACTCGAAGATCCAGAATCTGAAACAGTAATTATCTTGAATTTCCCTGTAACAAAATTTGTTCTATCTTATTTTTTTTTGTCCCTGTGGTAAGATTACTTTTTGAAATAGTTTGTTTGAAAACTGTAGAACCTTTAGGCAAAATTCCAAGGAAATTAATTACTTCTTTCAAAGTTCCTGGACAGTTTCCTCTAACATGTTGCACAAATGACAAAGGACTAAGTTTAAGGAGTGACTTTAGCAGTGAACAATAACTGCATGGGGAAACCTTTCGCGGAATACAGCAGCTCAAATTTGAAAGTGGGTGCTCATAGATAAAGCTCCATCGTAACCTTGCAGCCTTAAGTATTTTGTTGCTTCCAATTCTAACTAAGTTCTTATTAACCAACCAATTTCTGCTATCAACCAACTGTTTTCCTTTTAAAAAGTCTATAATTGTTGATTTTAGTTTTGAAATGATGGACGACTAATTAACAAACAAGAGTGTAGACTTCTTTATAAACATTGAAAAATTGCACACTTTTAAATGAGGTTTATCTTAGGACCCCGATGTCATAACAACACGTTACATACTTGGTAGCAGCCTGGCATTGCTCCCAATTGTATTTTCAAAAAAATAAAGTCTCATGTGGAGACCATCCCACACATTACCTACTTGTTGTGCATACATTATTCTACATTGATGGGATTTCACCAAATTTCATGAACATAGAAACAAGAAATCTTCAATTGTTTCCTTTCCTTCAGCAAGAAAATGAAAAGAACTAAATGATAACAATTAAATATTTAATATTAAAAAACCCTGTTATTAAATAATAACTAGGTAACTAATTTAGTCACTTTCTATCTGTTTAAATATAGGCCTACCAGAGTAGGTTACATCATGTCTCAATTTATTCTGACCTCAAACTAATATGAATTAGATCTACGTTGCATGGGCAACGTGAGGTGTTGCGGCAACCTTTACTCGGCTTTGCCGAATAAAGTGTTGCGAGAGCAACACTTTGGTTTTGTTTCCTCGCTGCGACTAAACGCTGAAGTTGTTAATCTGCAAGGATGCTAAAATACATACTAGGTACACCAACTCGCAAAAGTTGCAAACTCCTCATTGCTAAAGATGATTGTAGCCTTACAGCCGATTATTACTTACAAGTCCCCTACATGTCTTACCACTGGAACCAAATTGGTCTTACCATCAAATACAACGGAAACAAAAAATAGGTACACCAACTAGAAAGAGTTGCGAACCCCTCATTGCCGAGGATGATTATGAGCTAACAGCCGACTGTTGCTTACAACTCCCCTATGTCTCACAATTGGTATCGGCCTATTTTTGGTTTCAGTGTGTACCTTACTACTGAAGTTGTCAACCCCTTTAACCTTTCAAACTGGTATATCTCATGAAAGAATTTTTGTAAAAAAAATGGATGACATATACTTTGATCAGCTCATCAAAAGCTATCGACTGCCGTCGAAAAAAAAAATCTATCTGTCTTAATTCAAAAGTTGACTTTTTTGCCGTAGGCCAACTTTCTAACGTCATCACTTAGAAAGGAGCAAAGGATAAACTCTAATTTCTTTAGCAATGAGAGAACTTTTAAAGTTTAAGAGGCACATCTGATACCATTTCTCTACCGCAATCCCAAGTGCGAAAAACCGAATGATAAACTCAGCTGAAATCACGAACAGAAATGGGTAGAAACAATAGATGGCAGCACTTTCGGACCCGTGGGAAAATGCCGCTTTTTTGCTTCTCTAAATTTTTCTATTTATCACTCAAAGAAGATATATTGGCTGTGGGGCAGGGTAACTGTCGCATATATTTAACACTTATAGATTTTAGTCCATCTTCAATTTGAAACTGGTGCCTGCCTGCTTGCCGTCGTCGTCATTTATATTCCCTGTGTCCCGGTCGTCATTTGTGTCCCGGTGTCCCAGTCTGTGATTTCTCTTTGAGTGTCCCGGGCGTCATTTATATTCCTTGTGTCCCGGTCGTCATTTATATCCCCCTGTGCCCCCGGCGTCCCCGTTGTAGTTGTGTCCCTGTGTCCCGGTCGTCATTTATATTCCCTGTGTCCCGGGCGTCATTTGTATCCCGGTGTCCCGGTCTGTATATACATTCGTTTTTTAGTTTTGTTTTTCTCCTTTATTTTTTTCCTTTTTTATTTTTTTTCTTTTTTAGTTTATTTAGATTTTTAGATTTTTTAGTTTTTTATTAGTTTTTAGTTGTTTTTTTCTTTTTAGTTTTTTTGTAGTTTTTACCTTCTTTTTAGTTTTTTTAGTTTTTTTTTTACTTATTTCCTGGTCGTCATTTATACTCCCTGTGTCCCGGTGCTTTGTTGATTGCTAATCGAACATTCCTTTTGTCCCGGTCGCTTTCTCTTTGAGTGTCGTCATTTATTTAGATTGTCAGGTTTACCGACTCTTGAACATGCAACATATAATTGTCCATGGGAAAAATAATCCATATTCAGATCTATACCTCATGATTCTAATGATTGCCCTTGAGCTTTGTTGATGGTGATTGCTAATTTAGTTTTTTTTCGTTTTTTCTTTTTACTTTTTTTTTTAGTTCTTATCTTTTTATTTTATTTTATTTTTATTATTAATTTTATTAGTTTTCTTTTTCTCTTCTATTTTTCAGTTTTTTCCTTTTTTTAAGTTTTTTTTTAGTTTTTAGTTTTTTTAGTTTTTTTAGTTTTTTTAGCTTTTTTATTTTTTTTATTAGTTTTTAGTTTTTTTTTATAGTTTTTGCCTTTTTTTAGTTTTTTCAGTTTTTTTTTAGTTTTTAGTTTTTTACCTTTTTTAGCCTAACCAGGATTTGAACCTGGGACCTTCATTCTCCGTTCTGACACCCTCTTTCATCGAGTGACTACTCCAGCATGTTCATTTTGGTGTTTTAAATGGTATATTATTAACCAAATTAATGTGTTTTACAATATACTAAGCATCGTCAAAGCAAAAATGACGACAACTAATTTCATGACGTCAGCCGACACAGAAACATGACGTCACCTGTTCCACAGACAGACAGACAGACAAATTATTTTTATATATATAGATATATATATATATATATATATATATATATATATATATATATATATATATATATATATATATATATATATATATATATATATATATATATATATATATATATATGTATGTATGTATATATATATATATATATATATATAGATATATATATATATATATATATATATATATATATATATATATATATATATATATATATATATATATATATATATATATATATATATATATATATATATTTATATTTATATATATATATATATATATATATATATATATATATATATATATATATATATATATATATATATATATATATATATATACTAGCTGTTGGAGTGGCGCTTCACGCCACCCCAACACCTAGTTGGAGGGGGCGCTGCGCCCCCCCAGGCCCCCCCGCGCGTGTAAGTCGTTACGCGCCATATTAATTACGCGCCATTGTAGTTGTGTCCCTGTGTCCCACCTGTGAATATAGATAGATTTATATATGTGTTTCAAACTATGTAAAACTTGCGAATATACAACATTCTTGGCTTTCCCATTGTCTATGCATATACAAAGCCTTATGTATATGTCTATATATATTTTTAACTACGTAAAACTTGCAAATATACAACATTCTTTGCTGTCCCATTGTCTGTCCATATAAATAGATTGTCAGGTTTACCAACTCTTGAACATGCAACATAATAATTGTCTATGGGAAAACAATCCCTATTCAGATCTATACCGCATTTTTCTAACGATTGCCCTTGAGCTTTGTTGATGGTGATTGCTAATCGAACATTCCCTGTGTCCCCGTCGTCATTTATATATCCCCCTGTGCCCCCGGCGTCCCCATTGTAGTTGTGTCCCTGTGTCCTGGTCGTCATTTATATCCCCTGTGTCCCGGTCGTCATTTGTGTCAGGTATCCCAGTCTGTAATTTCTGTTTAAGTGTCCCGGTCGTCATTTATATTCCCTTTGTCCCGGTGTCCCGGTCGTCATTCGTGTCCCGGTGTCCCGGTCTGTAATTTCTATTTGAGTGTCCCGGTCGTCATTTATATTCCCTGTGTCCCGGTCGTCATTTGTGTCCCGGTGTCCCGGTCTGTAGTGTCATCTTATAATGACGTCATATACAAAGCCTTATAAACTCATAATGACGTCAAATGCAAACCCACAAACAAACAAACATGCATATATACAACTTATTTTTATATATATAGATACAGTTTCTTTTTTAGTTTTTATCTTTTTTAGTTTTTTTTTCTTTGTTTTTTTCTTTTTTAGATTTTCTTTTTTTTAGTTTCTTCTTTTTATTGATTTGTTTTCTTCAATTTGTCAATGTTCATTCTAACATTGACACTTGGAAAAATCTTTACGTGCCAAGCATGCTAAAGCTCCAACAAGTTATAATAAACCTCATAATTTTGGGCATCTGTTTTAAGGTTTTCGAATTACTTTAATCTATTGTCAAAATATATTGAAATATTTGTGCAATTCCTACTTTTTTTATTTTTTTTTTTAGTTTTTTCGCTTTTTTTAGTTTTTTTTTCTTTTTAGTTTTTACCTTTTTTATTTTTTTTATTTTTTTTATAGACGATTGCCCTTGAGCTTTGTTGATGGTGATTGCTAATCGAACATTCCTTGTGTCCCGGTCGTCATTTATATTCCCTATGTCCCGGTGTCCCGGTCGTCATTTGTGTCCCGATGTCCCGGTCCGTAATTTCGTCAGTCGACAAACATGACGTCTGTCGACACACAAACATGACGTCACTCGACACAGAAACCCACAGACAAACTCTTGAACATACAACATAATAATTGTCCATGGGAAAACAATCCGTATTCAGATCAATACCGCATTTTTCTAACGATTGCCCTTGACCTTTGTTGATGGTGATTGCTAATCGAACATTCCGTGTCCCTGTCGTCATTTATATATCCCCCTGTGCCCCCGGCGTCCCCGTTGTAGTTGTGTCCTGGTTGTCATTTGTGTCCCGGTATCCCAGTCTGTAATCTCTCTTTGAGTTTCCCGGTCGTCATTTATATTCCCTCTGTCCCGGTCCCGGTCGTCATTTGTGTCCCGGTGTCCCGGTCTGTAATTTCTCTTTGAGTGTCCCAGTCGTCATTTATATTCCCTGTGTCCCAGTCGTCATTTGTGTCCCAGTGTCCCGGTTCTAACATTGACACTTGGAAAAATCTTTGCTAAAGCTCCAACAATTTATAATAAACCTCAAAATTTTGGGTATCTGTTTTAAGGTTTTCGAATTACTTTAATATATTGTCAAAATATATTGAAATATTTGTGCAATTCCCAATTTTTTTAGTTCTTTCTTTTTTTAAGTTTTTTAGCTTTTTTAGTTTTTTTTCTTTTTAGTTTTTTAGCTTTTTTTAGTTTTATTTTCTTTTTAGTTTTTTACCTTTTTTATTTTTTGTATTTTTTTACGTTTTTTTCTTTTTAGGTTTTTTTTTTAATTCTTTTTTATTTTTTAGTTGTTTTTTTTTTATTTTTAAGTTGTTTTTTTTAGTTTTTTCTTTTTAGTTTTTTTTTAGTTTTTTACCATTTTTCTTTTTTCAATTTTCTTTTTATTCTTTATTTTTCAGACGTAAATACATATCGCCGAACCTCTGTTTTTTTACTAAAATCTGGTAGGCATTGATGACCTTATCCAAGTCAAAATCCCAAACCCAATCATCATCGCTATCATACGTCAGTTTTGATACGTTTTGACTCTCGCTGTCCAGGTGGATTTTCATCTAACTGCGCGGTTTTGCGTTCTTTAGCTGCAAGCCTTTTGGCATAAACCCTTTGAGCAGATTCCTTGGCTGTTTCTTCTGCCATTGTAGAATTTATACTAAAATTTCTCTTTGAATCAACTATTTGAGCAGCTTTCTCCGCTGTTTCTTCGGTCATTTTAAGATCTATACTAAAAATTCCTCTTATGCCAAGCTTACTAAAGCTCAACAATTTATAATAAACCTCAAGTTTTAAGTATCTGTTTTAAGGTTTCCGAGTTACTTTAATCTATTGTTAAAATATTTCGAAATATTTATACAATTCCCAGTTTTTAAATTTTAGTTTGTTTTCGTTTATATATATAGAAGATATAATCTGGCGTAACGGACAGACAATTTATTTTTATATAGATATATATATATATATATATATATATATATATATATATATATATATATATATATATATATATATATATATATATATATATATGTTTTTAACTACGTAAAACTTGCGAATATACAACATTCTTCGCTGTCAGATTGTCTGTGCATATAAATAGATTGTCAGGTTTACCGACTCTTGAACATGCAACATATAATGGTCCATGGGAAAACAATCCGTATTAAGATTCTAATGATCATGATTCTAATGATTGCCCTTAAGCTTTGTTGATGGTGATTGCTAATCGACCATTCCCTGTGTCGCCGTCGTCATTTATATATCCCCTTGTGCCCCCCAGCGTCCCCGTTGTAGTTGTGTCCCTGTGTCCCGGTCGTCATTTATATTCCCTGTGTCCCGGTCGTCATTTGTGTCCCGGTGTCCCAGTCTGTGATTTCTCTTTGAGTGTCCCGGGCGTCATTTATATTCCTTGTGTCCCGGTGTCCCAGTCGTCATTTGTGTCCCGGTGTCCCGGTCTGTATATACATTCGTTTTTGAATTGGTCTTTTTTTTAGTTTTTAGTTTTTTACCTTTTTTTAGTTTTTTTAGTTATACCTCATGATTCTAATGATTGCCCTTAAGCTTTGTTGATGGTGATTGCTAATCGAGCATTCCCTGTGAACCCGTTGTCATTTATATATCCTCCTGTGCCCCCCGGCGTCCCTGTTGTAGTTGTGTCCCGGTGTCCCGGTCGTCATTTATATTCCCTGTGTCCCGGTCGTCATTTGTATCCCGGTGCACCGGTCTGTATATACATTCGTTTTTGAAATGGTATATGATGAAATTAATTTTTGTATTTTTCCCCTTTTTTTCTTTTTAGTTTTTTTTGGGGTTTTTACTTTTTTTTCTTCTTTTTAGTTTTTTTTCTTTTTTCTTTTCAGTTTTTTTTTATTTTTTAGTTATGTTTTTCTCCTTTATTTTTCATTTTTTTCCTTTTTTTTTCTTTTTTAGTTTTTTTAGTTTTTTAGCTTTTATAGTTTTTTTATTAGTTTTTAGTTTTTTTTTCTTTTTAGTTTTTTTGTAGTTTTTACCTTTTTTTAGATTTTTTTAGTTTTCTTTTACCTATGTCCTGGTCGTCATTTATACTCCCTGTGTCCCGGTCGTCATTTGTGTCCCGGTGCTTTGTTGATGGTGATTGCTAATCGAACATTCCTTGTGTCCCGGTCGCTTTCTCTTTGAGTGTCCCAGTCGTCATTTATATTCCCTATGTGCCAGTGTCCCGGTCGTCATTTGTGTCCCGATGTCCCGGTCTGTAATTTCGTCAGTCGACAAACATGACGTCACTCGACACACACACATATCCACACACACACACACAGACAACTTATTTATATATATATATATATACATATATATATATATATATATATATATATATATATATTTATATATATAGATATATATATACATATTTTTAACTACGTAAAACTTGCTAATACACAACATTCTCTGCTGTCCCATTGTCTGTCCATATTATTAGATTGTCATGTTTACCAACTCTTGAACATGCAACATAACAATTGTCCATGGGAAAACAATCCGTATTCAGATGTAAACCGCATTTTTCTAATGATTTCCCTTAAGCTTTGTTGATGGTGATTGCTAATCGAACATTCCCTGTGTCCCCGTCGTCATTTATATATCCCCCCGTGCCCCCAGCGTCCCCGTTGTATTTGTGTCACCGTGTCCTGGTCGTCATTTATATTCCCTGTGTCCCGGTTGTCATTTGTGTCCCGGTATCCCAGTCTGTAATTTCTCTTTGAGTGTCCCGGTCGTCATTTATATTCCCTCTGTCCCGGTGTCCCGGTCGTCATTTGTGTCCCGGTGTCCCGGTCTGTAATTTGTCTTTGAGTGTCCCGGTCGTCATTTATATGCCCTGTGTCCCGGTCGTCATTTCTGTCCCGGTGTCCCGGTCTGTAGTGTCATCTTATAATGACGTCATATACAAAGCCTTATATAATTATAATGACGTCAAATGCAAACCCACAAACAAACAAACATACATATATACAACTTATTTATATATATATAGATACAGTTTCTTTTTAGTTTTTTTTTTCTTTTTTAGTTTTTTCTTTGCTTAGTTTTTCTTTTTTAGTTTCTTCTTTTTATTGATTTGTTTTCTTAAATTTGTCAATGTTCATTCTAACATTGACACTTTGAAAAATCTTAACGTGCCAAGCATGCTAAAGCTTCAACAATGTATAATAAACCTCAAATTTTGGGTATCTGTTTTAAGGTTATCGAATTACTTTAATCTATCGTCAAAATATATTGAAATATTTGTGCAATTCCCAGGTTTTTTTTAGTTTTTTCTTTTTTTTAGTTTTTTAGCTTTTTTTTAGTTGTTTTTTAGTTTTTTCTTTTTAGTTTTTTTTAGTTCTTTACCTTTTTTCGTTTTTCAGTTTTCTTTTTCTTCTTTATTTTTCAGCGTCACTATGAAAGACATATTGCCGAACTTTTGTTTTTTTAACTAAAATCTGGTGGGCATTGATGACCTCATCCAAGTCAAAATCCCAAGCCCAATCATCATCGCGATCATTTTCAGTTTTGATACGTTTTGCCTCTCGCTGTCCAGGTGGATTTTCATCTAACTGCGCGGTTTTGCGTTTTTTAGCCGCAAGCCTTTTGGTATTAACCCTTTGAGCAGATTCCTCGGCTGTTTCTTCTGCCATTGTAGGATTTATACTAAAATTTCTCTTTGAATTAACTATTTGAGCATATTCCTCGGCTGTTTTTTCTGTCATTTTACGATCTATACTAATAATACCTCTTCACGTGCCAAGCTTGCTAAAGCTCAACAATTTATAATAAACCTCAAAATTTAAGTATTTGTTTTAAGGTTTTCGAATTACTTTAATCTATTGTCAAAATATTTCGAAATATTTATGCAATTCCTAGTTTTTTCATTTTAGTTTGTTTTCTTTTTCTTCTTTATTTTTCAGACGTCATATGCATACCCTCAGTGTAACAGACATAACACACAGACAACTTATTTTTATATATATAGATAGATAGCAGTTTAGAAAGCAAACACAAAATCCGTTTTGGAGTTTATCTCCAATGCTCACAAAATATATTAAAGCTTTAGTTTTGTCCCGGTCCAAATTTTTGGCTCTTTTTCTTTTATACATCGACAGAAAGACTGATACAATCATTCAAGTGTTTATAAAAGGTAAACTAAAACTGCTTAGCATGGGAAGAATGGAAGGTTAGCAAAATAACTATATCTTTTATAGCCTTATCTATCTTTCACCTCACAAAAATTTCACTTAAAACTAAATGTATATTTATGCGAAGAAATTTTGGCGTGGAAAAAAATTATTTCCAAAGAACGATAATAAATGTTCAATTTATAACTCTTTTTCCCCGGCAAAACTATGTCGATACACAACAGAAAGAACCATTGCAATATTTGAAGTTTCAGTAACAGTTTGGAATTAAAAAAAAAATTCTACTGGCTTGTAGAATTAAAAAAAAAATTACTGATATAAACGACAACCAAAGAAATCCAGTAAATTTAAAGAGATTGTCTTATGTTCTGAATCAAGCAAGCTACTGCTTGATCTTTGCTTTTAGAAGAAACCAAACTATGAAAAGATCACTAGGCAAGGAGTGTCAGACACCAATTTTTGTCCTTTTACTTAGAAACTTCCTTTTTCGTTTTAAGTTTTCCAAAATAATTCTTCATTTTGTTTCCAGCCTCAATAATTCTTTTTTTTATTTTTCCAGTTTTTTTTTTTTTTGTTGGATTTTTTTGTATTGTATTTCTTTCTTGATTAAGCTCTTTAGCCTTCTTTTTCTTGAAATACTCTACTTGACATAGTCGTGTAGGTTAAGTTCACATCTATCAACTAATGAAATTTTTTTTGCAAGCCCAAGTTTTTATTCACGGGAAGAAATTTGGAAGAAACAAAGATTTCTTAAGAAAAGACAGAAATACATTATTAAATTAGTGCTTTAAATCAATGTTAAATTATATCCATAGAGGTTTTGCACAAAAAAAACGTTTGAAGGACTCAAGTTTAGGCTAGAAAAACTTATGAAAAGCAACAAAAGGAACCCAGTTGATAAAAGTAATTTTAATCCATCTGTTTGAATTAAGCTATCTCTTAGTCAACAATTGTTCTAAGAAAAAGAGAAATGGGAAGATTACTAGGTAAGGAGAATCAGAACCCCTTTTTGTTGTTATTACTTCATTTTAGGAACTCATTTTTTCTTTTTAAATTTTCCCAGAAAGTTCGTCATTTTGTTTCCTACCTTCATAATTTTTTTTTTGCTTTCTCCTGTTTTTTGCTGTTTTTTTTTTATTGGCTTTTCTCTTTTGGATTTTCTCTCTTGAGCAGCTCTTTTAGGTTTCTTTTCTTTGCTAGCACTTCTTTTTTTAGGATTATTTTTAATGCCAGGTCTTTGTGCTTTCTTTTCGTTAACGTTTGATGGTTTTTTTTTGTCTCCTTTTTTTGAACCTCTAATACTTTCCTTCTTACGTTCAAGAACTTTTTTGGCAGGGGATATTTTGGCGTCTTTTTTGTTTCCACTTACATTTTTCTTGTCACGATTTTTATTTGTAGATATTTCCTTCTTTGATACCTTTTTTGAACTTATATCATCATTTTTCTCTGTTTGATTCTTTTTTGATCTATTTGAACGTTTTTGTTCATTTTTACTTTTATTTTTCTGATTGGATGACTCCAAACTGCCAATATTATTTTTGTCCTTTACTTTTTTTGAATTTTTGTTTTTTTCATTGTCTTTTTCTTTATATTTGCTTATCATTTTGTTTCCTAATTGATCGAGTTTACTAAAAAGTTTTTTTCTGTGATCTTTTCTTTTTGTTTTTCCGGCTCGATCACTTCTAGAATCACTAGATTCATTTCCTGCTGGGTCAGAATCGATTGGCTCTTCTACGTCATCTTCCTCAAATGACGAATGCCTTATTGGAGGCTTCTGTTGTTTCAGTCTCGGTCTAGCACGTACATGCTGGATTTCATTTTCCCCTTCTTCATCACTATGATTATTTGCCTCTAAGCTGCCTTCTCTTTGTACAGATGGAGACCTTTTTGAATGTTTCTTAACATTTAATCTTTTTTTAGTATGTCCACTCTTCTTTGCCTTTGGCTGGTCACTATTACTGTCAGTGTTTTCATTCTTATAGATTTTTTCATTTATTTTTTTTGTCGACCTTTGTCTTGCTAGCGAATTGTTACAGGGCAGGAATTGATCTTCATCAAAGGAGTTGCTTTTTTCTCTCCCCAATTGTTTCATTTTCTCATGTACTTCTTCAAGGCTTTCACGATTAAATTTTCCCTCTTTTAGTGGCTTATAGAGGTTATCCTTAGTATACTCAATGGCTCTAATAAGCTCTATCAGTGCTGGATCGTTTGCATTTAATTGTTCCTTAACATAACAGAAAAAAAGACACCATACCAGTGAAATTTGCCTTATCTTTAGCACGAAGCTTTCGACTGGGTATTTTTTGGGCTCTAAATCAAGGATCAAATTATGGACATTATTTATTTCATTGATATACCATTCCGGTAAATTTTCAGACAGGCTGCTTTGTGCTGAATGGGATTTCCTCTTCTCTTTTACTTCAAGCCAGGACTCGTAAGCCTTCTCTAGAACGCGACCAGGGAAACAGTAGCTATTTAGGCGAATAAAAATTTTTCCTAAAGCATTTAAAAATTTACGCAGTGGTTTGAAACGTTCAGATGTCTCATCCACTTTTAAAATATGAAGTGCTACAAGGCACAATTCGCAGGTATTAATAGAAAAGGATACTTGAATATATTCCTCTCCACCGCTCATTTTAGTCATGTTAAGTTTCGGTTTCAGTTCTCGACATTCTCCTGTATAAAATATTATAAATTTAGAGGCGTCCCATATTGGTACATTCATTTTATTTTTATCTAAACTCTCAGAAGACACTATATCCATAAAACTATCAAAAATCGAAACAAATTTTAAAATTTTCATGTATTTTTGTAGTTTTAATTAAAAAAATTAAATTTGTTTCTCAGATACCACAAATATTTTTGCAGTTTACATAATAACTTAAGCGATCTATGAAATAGAATTATTTTATTTATAATTCTCCGGAATTACTCTAGTTTCACTTCACTAATCAGATTTTTGTTAAAACTCGAAAGGAATTACTATATTTTATATAAATATATCTACACACTTTTGATTAAGTTAAAAATACTATTTTGATCTTCATAAGCTAGACAATGTTACTACAATTCGCTATTACGGTGTTGCATAAGAAATGCACTTTTTAGTAAAAAATGATTCTATTTAATATGTGCAGAATTTCTACTTGACTGACACAATCTATAATGAATAACTATATCGATCCTTTATGTGGCCTAGTAAAAAACGAAACTAATGTCTATAATGAATAACTATATCGATCCTTTATGTGGCCTAGTAAAATGCGAAACTAATTTTAAAGTTTTAATGTATTTTTATAGTTTTAGTTAAGAAATTAAAAATATTGCTCGGACACAATAAATATTTTTGCAGTTTACATAATAACTTTAGCGATCCTGAACTGAAAACTAAATTAAAGAAATGATTTTTTTCTTGAAAAACAGATCAAATCACACATCAGGTAGTTAAAACCTAGCAAAAATTAAACTAATTGAAAATTTTTGAGGATTTTCTAGTTTTAGTTAAAAAATTTAGATTATTGTTCGGACACCCTAAATTTTTTGGAAGCTACATAATAACATTAATGATTCTGACTGAGAGCTAAAACATTATAAAATTATCTTATGGAAAGATAAACGTGTATAAATATTACATTCACTTCTTACGTCATATATGGTTACAACCTACGATTATGAGCTCATCAATCATCAAGCTTGTACATAAAAATACAGTTTTTTGTAAAAAACACGTCTATTTAAAAAAAATTTGTTTTATAATTACAAAAGGCACTAGATGTGGTAATTTCCTTTAAAATGAGTCATTAAACAGCTCTCTACGATGTTCCTGTGCCCCGCTATCTGAGGAAAAGATAGAAAAAAAGCCCGTATATGCAGAATATCGTAGTTGCAGGCACTTCTCTTCATTTCCAAGCCTATATATTTTCCTTTTTGTTCAAGCCAAGGAAAGGTAAGTTTCTCATATAGAGCTTTCGGACAAGGTGGTTCTAATAGTGTACTTTATGTTTGAATCTGACCGTATTTTTAAGAGTTGTGAGTTATTGTAGTTTTTTAGTTTTTACAAAGGGCCGTGATCGTCCCTTACAAGGTTGTTTGCTACCGCTACTGCCCAAATATACCTCACAGTTCAATTCAAACGCTCTTAATAGTATCCACTGCGTAGAAAGTGGACTAATTTCGCAACACCTAGTTTTCAGATTAGTCAAGAGGTCTCAGCCTGGATTATCCATATGGAATGTAAAATAGACAGAATATTTTTGGTATTCTTAATCTGTTGATTTGGCAAGTGAACTTTGAATTATGATTGTTTCATTTTCTAATTCTTATATTTGAAACTGAGCATCTCAAAACACAAGGCATAACACAGGGCAGGAACAGATCTTCATTCAAAGGGCCTCTGGTAAGCCTTAAAAAACTTTCTGAAAAAGACTATTTCCAAAGAAAATTCAAGGTCATATGAAAGTTAAGATCAGAAGAAATAGAAGCCTACAATAACTCAAACTCAAAACAACCAGAAATTGCTATAAATGAATAAATGTAACCCGAGAGGAATAGAAATTAAATAAGCAATCTCAGAAAAAAAACATTCAATATAATCCAGCTTGAAACGAACAAAAGTCTCTATAAAGAAGAGGTTGGGCTTAGCTTCCTTCTTTCACTGTAAAAGTCTGACCTATTGTATCATTGGTGCTTTACTGAAAACCATATGTATCTTGAACAGTCCTGGAAAATACAAATAAATCGAATTGAATGTTTGACATATAATAATATTAATTGTTGAAATATCATCAGCTCGATTTTATTTCACTGTAATTTTATTTTCATTTTCAATGCTGCTATAGCTGGAAAAGAAAATATTTATAACATAATTCGTTTTCAGTGAAGTACCAATGATGTAGTAGGCTCTAGAATTTAACAGTTAGTGGAGGGGGTAGTATCCAAACTCAGTGAAGCTATAATTGTCTTGAACAGTTTTGGAAAGAAGTAATAAAACTAGACTAAATATTTGATATATACGCAAGCTGTCGACCTTAATGTAATGGTAAATTTATTGATATTTATTATCTTATTTTCACCAATGTATATTGAGACTTATATTTTAATACTAGCTGTTGGTTTGGCACATCGCCACCCCCCCCCTCTCCCCTGCGCGCCAGTCCTTACGCGCCATTGTAGTTGTGTCCCTGCTCTTTGTTGCACGTTGGATTCAGAAAAATAAACACGTTGACCATTCTGTAAATGTACCGCTAAGTGAACAACAGCTGGACTTCTTTCATGTATCGGAAATGAAAGAATTCGCCAAAAAGCTTCATTACTGCTTTTGTATCTTCCAGCCTGATATTGTACGATTTCATCGATATCATTGATTTCGGACTGCAAGCCAAAAACTGCCATGTCACTGCCTTTGTTGACGTATTTACATATGCACGGAGTTACAATATTCAACGTTTATTTGTGCATTATATGCTTTTGGTAATAAAGGTGAATATGGAACAATCCACTGGTTATCTACTTCGATGGCGGTACCGTTACGCTTCTTTATTATTGCTCTTTTAACACCATCTTCAGTAGATCTTCTTCTACGTTGTGGGTAACCATCATTGCCAGTGATTGTGTTGGGTACTAAAAATCTAGGATATTTTTTTGTGCACCTTCCTTCGGCCATGCATGGTGATTTTTCAATCAGTGCACCGCAAGGTCCATGTATCATATTTTTTACCACAATACCATAATAGCCCTTATCGACATTTTCATCAGGTATTTCAGTGGAAATACCATCTTCAATTTCATTAGAAGTAATTTTATCATGTAGCCAGATTAGTATATGTGCGTACGGCAATCCTCGTTTTTGCCATTCCACTGAGTACATCCAGTACAGTCAGGAAACTTGGCCCCAAATTGTTTTATAACTTGTTTAAAAGATGTGACAATAACGTTTTCCCCACTACAGCTACGCGCGAGCGTTCTTTTTCCACCCTGAGAAGAGTTAAACCCTCTACAAGGAGAGACTCAGTCAGGAATTGCTTAACAGATTGTCCTTTTTATCTATATACAGGGAAGTTCTAGTCAATGCAGACGATGTTTTAGAGAAACTAGCGCACAACAAAAAGAAAGGCAACTTGGTTATGTTTTATAATTACATATTTACAGTATTGTCTCGATAAAGAATGTGACTTGCATTATGAAAACTTTAGATTTTCCCTTTTAGCCAGTACTACCATACCTCAGTCAGAATATCCATCCAGGAGTTGCTTTTTTCTCTTCTCAATTGTTTCATTTTCCCATGTACTTCTTCAAGATTTTCACGATTAAATTTTCCCTCTTTTAGTGGCTTATAGAGGTTATCCTTAGTATACTCAATGGCTCTAATAAGCTCTATCAGTGCTGGATCGTTTGCATTTAATTGTTCCTTAACATAACAGAAAAAAAGACACCATACCAGTGAAATTAGCCTTATCTTTAGCACGAAGCTTTCGACTGGATATTTTTTGGGCTCTAAATTAAGGCTCAAATTAAAGATATTATTTATTTCATCGATATACCATTCCGGTAAATTTTCAGACAGGCAGCTTTGCGTTGAATGGGGTTTCCTCCTCTCTCTTACCTCAAGCCAGGACTCGTAAGCCTTCTCTAGAACGCGACCAGGGAAACAGTAGCTATTTAAGCGAATAAAAATTTTTCCTAAAGCATTTACAAATCTACGCAGTGGTTCGAAACGTTCAGATGTCTCATCCATTTTTAAAATATGAAGCGCTACAAGGCACAATTCGGAGGTAATAATAGATAAGGATAGTTGAATATATTCCTCTCTACCGCTCATTTTAGTCATGTTAAGTTTTTTATATTTCGGTTTTAGTTCTCGATAAACTCCTGTATAAAATATTAAAAATTTAGAGGCGTCCCATGTTGGTACATTCATTTTATTTTTATCTAAACTCTCAGAAGCCATAAAACCATATTTTAAGTATCAAGAACCTATCAAAATACGAAACAAATTTTAAAATTGTCATGTATTTTTCTAGTTTTAATTAAAAAAATTTAATGTGTTGCTCAGATATCACAAATATTTTGCAGTTTACATAATAACTTAAGCGATCTAAGAAATAGAATTATTTTATTTCAAATTCTCCAGAATACTCTAGTTTCACTTCACTAATCAGATTTTTGTTAAAACTCGAAAGGAATTACTATATCTTCTATATATATAAAAATAAGTTGTATGTCTGTTCCACTATCTTCTATATATACAAAAATAAGTTGTATGTATTTTTGTGTTGAGGGTTTGCATATGACGTCTGAAAAATAAAGAAAAAAAAACTGAAAAAAGAAAAAAAGGTAAAAAACTAAAAAAATTAAAACGAAAAAAAACTAAAAAATAGAAAAAAAATAAAAAATTAAAAAAACAAAAAAAAACCTAAAAAGAAAAACACTAAAAAAAATAAAAGAATTAAAAAAGGTAAAATACTAAAAAGAAAAAAAGCTAAGAAAAAACTAAAAAAGCTAAAACATAAAAAAAAATAAAAAAAATAAAAAATAAAAAGGAATAAAAAAACGAAGAAACTAAAATTATAAAAAAGAAAAACTAAAATAACAGAAAAACTGAAAAAACATCAAAAATCTAAAAGAAGAAAAACAAAAAAGAAAAAAAGATTAAACAAAGAAAAACTAAGACTAAAAAATCAAAAAACTCAAAAAAATTAAAAAGAAAAAAACTAAAAAAGAAAAACACTAAAAAACTAAAAAATAACAATTAAATAAAAAATAAAAAAAGAATAATAAAATAAAAAAGACACAAACTAAAAAAAAAGAAAGAAAAAATAACATACATAAATTGTTGAGCCTTAGCATGCTTGGCACGTAAAGATTTTTCCAACTGTCAATGTTAGAATGAACATTCACAAATTGAAAAACATTGAACAAGATATAATGTTACCAAAAAGCAAAACCAGGCTTGCGGTTCAAAGAGAAAGGGCCAGATTAGGAATGTGCCATTTACGTCAACGAAGGCGTGTCGAGGAACTACCAGAGCAACGCGAAACCAGACTTGCTGCTGAAAGAGAAAGTAAAAAAAAGGCGTGTCGAGGAATCACAAGAGCAACATGAAAACAGGCTTGCGGCTTTAAGAGATAATGCCAAAAGAAAGCGTGCCGAGGAATCACAAGAGCAACGTGAAAATTATCGCCTGGCATTCAGGTACAGCCCAGTCGATGATTATAGCTTAAGTAGATGTGTTAAAATTGGGACTATGTCTAAAATTTGTCCCTATTGCAAGGCCTTGAAATTTAATGGTGAAACAATGGGAATGTGTTGCGCCTCAGGAAAAGTTAAACTTCCTCAACTGGCTGCACCACCAGAGCCATTGAAGACTTTGCTTACTGGAACTACGTCAGAATCTAAGCGTTTTTTTTATCAAAATGTTTCCAAATGACGTCGTTTGGTGCCCAAATCGAAAATCAAGATCAATTTATGCCTACTTTCAAAGTAAAAGGGCAAATATATCATAGAGCAGGGTCCCTTCTACCATTCTCAGGGGAGAATCATAAATTTTTACAATTGTACTTCATCAGTGATAGCAATTCTGAATTGAATGCACGTTGCGAAATGTCTCCCGACGTTGAATTGACTATCGTTTCCCCATTGCAACACCTTTTCCACGAAAATAATGATTTAGTGCATCTGTTCAAAACAGCTATTGATTTGATGTCTGATGATTCGCATAAAATTGTTATTTCCGCTGACAAAACGCCTACTGGCGAACATGTGCGTAGATACAATGCTCCAACTATCGACGAAGTTGCAATCGTTATTTTGGGTGATCAGTTTTTACCTCGAGATATTATTCTTCATAAGAGAAACGCTCAGTTGGTAAGAATTGCTGAAACTCATCGATGCTACGATGCCCTACAATCTATATATATAAAAATAAGATGTTTGTGTGTCGACTGACGTCATGTTTATCGACTGACGTCATGTTTGTTATGACGTCAAAGGCTTTGTATATGACGTCATTATAAGTATATAAGAAGGCCTTTCAAAGAGAAATTTTTAATATAGATCTTAAAATGACAGAAGAACCTACTATGGCAGAAGAAACAGCCGAGGAAGCTGCTCAAAGAGTCTATGCCAAAAGGCTTGCGGCTAAAAACACAAAACCGCGCAGTTAGATGAAAATCAACCAGGACAGGGAGAGTCAAAACGTATCAAAACTGAAAATGATAGCGATGATGATTGGGTTTGGGATTTTGACTTGGATAAGGTCATCAATGCCTGCCAGATTTTAGTTAAAAAAAAACAAAGGTTCGGCGATATGTATTTTATAGTGACGAAAGACAAGCCAAGGTAAAACAAACCCAACAACTTGAAAGTGATACCGATGATAAAAAAAAACGACGTTGAAATGACTATCGTTTCTCAGTTGCAACAATAATGATTTAGTGCTTCTGTTCAAAACAGCAATCGAATTGATGCCTACTCATACGCAACTATCAACGAAGTGGCAATCGTTATGGTCGGTGATCAGTTCTTACCTCGAGATAATATTCTTTATAGGTGAAACATTCAGTTGACAAGAATTGCTTAAACTGCCTACTGATACGCAACTATCAACGAAGTGGCAATCGTTATGGTCGGTGATCAGTTCTTACCTTGAGATAATATTCTTTATAGGCGAAACAATCAGTTGCCAAGAATTGCTTAAACTCATCGATGCTGCGATGCCCTACAACATCCTACAATTTTTTGGGATGGAGGGCTATCACTTTATAGGATCGTGAACAAAATTACAACACAATTGATCTATTGATCTATTGTTTTATGTTACAGACCGGGACACCGGAACACGTATTAAAACTCAAAAAGATAGCGATGAGGATTGGGTTTGGGATTTTGACTTGGATAGGGTCATCATGAGCCTTAGCATGCTTGGCACGTAAAGATTTTTTTAAGTGTCATTGTTATAATGAACATTGACAAATTGAAAAACGTTGACAAAGATAGAATTTTGCCAAAAAGCAAAGGCAGGCTTGCGGTTCAAAGAGAAAGGGCCAGATTAGTAATGTGCAATTTACGTCAACGAAGGCGTGTCGAGGAACTACCAGAGCAACGCGAAACCAGACTTGCAGTTGACAGAGGAAGTAAAAAAAGAAGGTGTGTCGAGGAATCACCAGAGCAACGCGTAACCAGACTTGCTGCTGAAAGAGAAAGTAAAAAAAGAAGGCGTATCGAGGAATCAAAAGAGCAACGTGAAAACAGGCTTGCGGCTTTAAGAGATAATGCCAAAAGATAGCGTGCCGCGGAATCACAAGAGCAACGGGAAAATTATCGCCTGGCATTCAAGTACAGTCCAGTCGATGATTATAGCTGTAGTAGATGTGTTCAAATCGAGACTATGTCTAAAATTTGTCCCTGTTGCCAAAAGATTGAGCATTATAACGTCATGTATGTGTTTTGTAGGTTTGTAGGGATCAAAAAGGCTTGCGGCTCAAAGAGATAATGCCAAACAAGAGCAACGTAAAACAGGGCTGCGGCTAAAAGCGAAAGTGACAAAAGAAAGCGTGCCGAGGAATCACAAGAACAACGTGAAAACGAGCTTGCGGTTCAAAGAGAAACTACCAAAAAAATCGTGCCGAGGAAAAAATGGTTTAAAACGTAATAAACTGGTAATTGCACAAATGTTTCAATATATTTTGAAAATGAATTAAAGTAATTCGAAAACCTTAAAACAGAAACCCAAAAGTCTGAGGTCTTTTGGAAATTTTTGAGCTTTAAAATGAATTTACGTCAACGAAGGCGTGTCGAGGAACCACGAGAGCAACGCGAAAGTATGCCAAGGAATCACAAGAACAACGTGAAAACAGGCTTGAGGCTCAAAGAGAAATTACCGAAAAAAATCATGCCGAGGAATCACAAGAACAACAAGAAAACAGGCTTGCGGCTCAAAGAGATAATGCCAAAGGATAGCGTGCCGAGGAATCACAAGAGCAACGTCAAAATTATCGCCTTGCATTCAGGTACAGCCCAGTCGATGATTATAGCTTGAGTAGATGTGTATATCTAAATATATATAAATAAGTTGTTTGTTGGTGTGTCTGTCGACTAACGTCATGTTTGTGTGTCGACTGACGTCATGTTTGTCGACTGACGTCATTATGAGGGTTGAGCATTATTACGTCATGAAGTTGTTTGTCGACTGACGTCATGTCTGTCGACTGACAAAATTACAGACCGGGACACCGGGACACAAAGGACGACCGGGACACCGGGAATATAAATGACGACCGGGACACAGGGACACAACTACAACGGGGACGCCGGGGGCCACAGGGGGGATATATAAATGACGACAGGGACACAGGGAATGCTCGATTAGCAATCACCATCAACAAAGCTCAAGGGCAATCATTAGAATAATGAGGTATAGATCTGAATACGGATTGTTTTTCCCATGGACAATTATATGTTGCATGTTCAAGAGTCGATAGACCTGACAGTTTATTTATATGCACAGACAATGGGACAGCGAAGAATGTTGTATATTCGCAAGTTTTACGTAATTCAAAACATATATATATATATATATATATATATATATATATATATATATATATATATATATATATATATATATATATATATATATATATATATATATATATATATATATATATATATATATACATATATATACTAGCTGTTGGGGTGGCGCTTCGCGCCACCCCAAGCCCCCCCCGCGCGCGTAAGTCGTTACGCGCCATATTAGTTACGCGCCATTGTAGTTGTGTCCCTGTGTCCCACCTGTGAATATAGATAGATTTATATATGTGTTTCAAACTATGTAAAACTTGCGAATATACAACATTCTTGGCTTTCCCATTGTCTATGCATATACAAAGCCTTATGTACTAATAATGACATCATATGCAAACGCTCTTTTTACAAACAAACAAACATGCATACACACAACTCGTTTTTATATAGATAGATAGATACAATACAAATTAACTGCGTAAAACTTGCGAATATACAACATTCTTCGCTGTCAAATTGTCACTGCATATAAATAGATTGTCAGGTTTACCGACCCTCGAACATGCAACGTACAATTGTCCATGGGAATAACAATCAGTATTAAGATCTATACCACATTTTTCTAATGATTGACCTTGAGCTTTGTTAATGGTAATTGCAAATGCTAATCGAATTGGGAATTGCAATCTTTTAAATTGAAAAGGCAGATCCGTTGGAATCATGGGAATGCGAGGAATAAGAACAGCCTCACCCTCAAAAGGCCCTGTCAAGATTGTGGCCTCTATTAGGTTTTCCATTGTTTTTTTTACGGCAAGTCGCGTGCCATTGCAAAGCTTTGGTGGGTTGATATTTCTTAAAAGTATTATTGGTACGCCTATTTTTAGTTGTAGCACGTGTGGTGGAAACCCTGAAAGATCCACGGAATATAAAAATTCAGATGGATAATTAACCGCTTCATTTGGTTCCAAAACTGTGTCGACTGACTTGTAAAGGACTGCCTGGTCTCGAATCTTGGTCAAAACAATATTGTTGATTTCGTGGACGTCTATATTTTTGGGTGCAAGAATCGCTCTTTCACTTAGCCATTTATTATTTTTATAATTGTTTAGAATATTCGGAAATACTTTTTCAATCAATTCATTTTTGGACGTCACTAAATTACAGAAATCAGCAGGTAGTTGTATACGTCCTGAAATTGAGTCTACTGGGAGCTTTCCGTTTCCAATTGCCAGCAATTGATCTGAAAATGTTTGACCAGAGTCATCGTTTTGCAATCGGACACGCATATTTGTAGTTAATTTTAATGTTTTTACGTGTGCCCATAAATTAGAATTTTTCAGGCAAGCATTCATTTCGTCTGCAGGGGTTGATCTTGGTATTATAGGTAATGTTTGCCTGAAATCTCCCGCAAGCAATATTAATGTGCTGCCAAAGGGTTTCGACTTCCCTCGCAAATCTTTCAAGCATTGATCCAGAGCCTCGAGCGATTTTTTGTGTGCCATTGTGCACTCATCCCAAATAATAAGTTTGCATTGCTGCAATACTTTACCCATCCCAGATGATTTGGAAATATTGCACGTGGGAGTTTCTGTAGAATGCAAATTCAGAGGCAATTTCAAAGCGAAATGAGCAGTTCTTCCACCAAGCAGCAATGTTGCGGCTATTCCGGACGACGCAATTGCCAACGCTATATCATTTTTTGATCGAATTGATGCCAGAATCAGTTTTATCACAAACATTTTACCAGTACCTCCTGGCGCATCCAAAAAGAAAATTTCTCCAACGTTGTTTTCGACACAATGCATTATCGTATTATAAATGTCTTTTTGTTCCGACGTTAACTTGGAAATGTTATTTTGTACATACGACAATAGATCACTCGTACTGTAACTTTGTTCACGATCCAATTCTACGCATGTCGAAACAGCAGCGATACGGTTAGGTGAAGGCATTCCCAAATCCTGAAGAGGTTTGTTTGCCATACGTACGCACAAATCTTCTATAATAACTAAAGTGTAGTTATAAATTTCTGATGTAAAATCAAAAGTCATATCTGACGTCTCTAACCGTTTTCGATGGAGTATATCTTCGGACATTTTTGACTTCTATTTTCCCCATAACTCTTTAGGAGCTGATGGAGAGCAAGTTGTTAAAATGATGCCAAACAATGCACGAATTTGACTTGGAGTTGACGTTTCGCACGCGTCATTGATGCAGTTATCCCAGTGTTGGTCATTCTCCAATAAATTCAGAGCTTGGCATGCACTACGGTAAGTGTCATGTATAGTACCGTTTACAGTTCTCAAATACTCAAAGGATGTCGGACCGGGTACATTCACCAAAAGCAGGCGTAGAAAGAAGCATTCATGTTGATTGGGGTGAACGGTGTAGAGTCTTCCTATCGTGGTATCTTTGAAGATGGTAGGTTGGCCGTCGACTGACTTACCCTGTTTTCGACGTTCAAATACTTTATTTTTAGTATTCCACGTGTAATACGAAGGCACTTCAGTATACAGCAGTTTTTTTGCAAAAGAATCATTTTTGCATAGCGAAAAGAAAGCAGTTAACTTTGTATCCGGTGGATTCAGGGCTCTTTGTTGCACGTTGGTGTCCAAGAAATAAACACATTGACCATTCCGTAAATGTACCGCTAAGTGAACAACAGCTGGACTACGTTCATGTATCGGAAATGAAAGAATTCGCCAAACAGCTTCATTACTGCTTATGTATCTTCCAGCTTTATATTGTACGATTTCGTCGATATCTTTGATTTCGGACTGCAAGCCAAAAACTGCCATGTCACTGCCTTTGTTGACGTATTTACATATGTATTTGATTGTCGAGGAATCACAAGAGCAACGTGAAAACAGGCTTGCGGCTTCAAGAGATAATGCCAAAAGAAAGCGTGCCAAGGAATCACAAAAGCAACGTGAAAATTCAGTATACAGCAGTTTTTTTGCAAAAGAATCATTTTTGCAAAGCGAAAAGAAAGGGGTTAACTTTGTATCCGGTGGATTCAGGGCTCTTTGTTGCACGTTGGTTTCCGAGAAATAAACACGTTGACCATTCTGTAAATGTACCGCTAAGTGAACAACAGCTGGACTACGTTCATGTATCGGAAATGAAAGAATTCGCCAAACAGCTTCATTACTGCTTATCGAACATTCCCTGTGTCCCCGTCGTCATTTATATATCCCCCTGTGCCCCCGGCGTCCCCGTTGTAGTTGTGTCCCTGTGCCCTGGTCGTCATTTATATTCCCTGTGTCCCGGTCGTCATTTGTGTCCCGGTATCCCAGTCTGTAATTTCTCTTTGAGTGTCCCGGTCGTCATTTATATTCCCTCTGTCCCGGTCGTCATTTGTGTCCCGGTCTGTAATTTCTCTTTGAGTGTTCCGGTCGTCATTTATATTCCTTGTGTCCCGGTCGTCATTTGTGTCCCGGTGTCCCGGTCTGTAGTGTCATCTTATAATGCCGTCATATACAAAGCCTTAAGTACTTATAATGACGTCAAATGTACAACCTATTTATATATATGTATATATATATATCTATACTAGCTGTTGGGGTGGCGCTTCGCGCCACCCCAACACCTAGTTGGTGGGGGCGCTTCGCGCCCCCCCCAAGCCCCCCCGCGCGCGTAAGTCGTTACGCGCCATAATAGTTACGCGCCATTGTAGTTGTGTCCCTATGTCCCACCTGTGAATATAGATATATATATATATATATATGGTTTTAACTACGTAAAACTTGCGAATATACAACATTCTTTGCTGTCCCATTGTCTTTGCATATAAATAGATTGTCAGGTTTACCGACTCTTGAACATGCAACATATAATGGTCCATGGGAAAACAATCTGTATTCAGATCTATACCTCATGATTCTAATGATTGCCCTTGAGCTTTGTTGATGGTGATTGCTAATCGACCATTCCCTGTCCCGGTGTCCCGGTCGTCATTTAGATCCCCCTGTTTCCCCCGGTGTCCCCGTTGTAGTTGTGTCCCTGTGTCCCGGTCGTCATTTATATTCCCTGTGTCCCGGGTCCCGGTCATCATTTGTATCCCGGTGTCCCGGTCTGTATATACATTCGTTTTTTAGTTTTGTTTTTCTCCTTTATTTTTTTCCTTTTTTTTTCTTTTTTAGCTTATTTAGATTTTTAGATTTTTTAGTTTTTTTTTATTAGTTTTTAGTTTTTATTTCTTTTTAGTTTTTTTGTCCCGGTCGTCATTTATATCCCCCTGTTTCCCCCGGTGTCCCCGTTGTAGTTGTGTCCCTGTGTCCCGGTCGTTATTTATATTCCCTGTGTCCCGGTCGTCATTTGTATCCCGGTGTACCGGTCTGTATATACATTCGTTTTTTAGTTTTGTTTTTCTCCTTTATTTTTTTTCCTTTTTTTTTCTTTTTTAGTTTATTTAGATTTTTAGATTTTTTAGTTTTTTTATTAGTTTTTAGTTTTTTTTTCTTTTTAGTTTTTTTGTAGTTTTTACCTTCTTTTTAGTTTTGTTACTTTTTTTTTTTTTACTTGTGTCCTGGTCGTCATTTATACTCCCTGTGTCCCGGTGCTTTGTTGATTGCTAATCGAACATTCCTTTTGTCCTGGTCGCTTTCTCTTTGAGTGTCGTCATTTATTTTTTTCTTTTTTAGTTCTTTTAGTTTTTACCTTTTTTAGTTTTTTTTAGTTTTTAGTTTTTTTTAGTTTTTTACCTTTTTTTAGTTTTTTTAGTTTTTTTAGTTTTTTAGCTTTTTTATTTTTTTATTAGTTTTTAGTTTTTTTGTTGTTTTTGCCTTTTTTTTAGTTTTTTTAGTTTTTTAGCTTTTTTATTAGTTTTTAGTTTTTTTTGTAGTTTTTGCCTTTTTTTAGTTTTTTTAGTTTTTTAGCTTTTTTATTTTTTTTATTAGTTTTTAGTTTTTTTTGTAGTTTTTGCCTTTTTTTAGTTTTTTCAGTTTTGACGTCACCTGATGTCGCTTTCTCTTTGAATGTCGTCATTTATTAGTTTTTTCCTTTTTTTTAGTTTTTTATTGGTTTTTACCTTTATTTTAGCTTATTTTTCAGTTTTTTCCTTTTTTTTAGTTTTTTTTTATTTTTTATTTTTTTTAGTTTTTTACCTTTTTTTAGTTTTTTTAGTTTTTTTAGTTTTTTAGCTTTTTTACTTTTTTTATTAGTTTTTAGTTTTTTTTGTAGTTTTTGCCTTTTTTTAGTTTTTTCAGTTTTTTTTTTAGTTTTTTATTGGTTTTTACCTTTATAGTTTTTTTAGTTTTTTAGCTTTTTTATTTTTTTTATTAGTTTTTAGTTTTTTTTGTAGTTTTTGCCTTTTTTTAGTTTTTTCAGTTTTGACGTCACCTGATCCAGTTTTTTCAGGTGACGTCACCTGACACATCCATCCATCCATCCACAGACAACTTATTTTTATATATATAGAAGATATATAAAAATAAGTTGTCTGTCTGTCTGTCTGTGGATCAGGTGACATTTATTTGGTTAATAATATACCATTTAAAACACCAAAATGAACATGCTGGAGTAGTCACTCGATGAGAGAGGGTGTCAGAACGGAGAATGAAGGTCCCAGGTTCAAATCCTGGTTAGGCTAAAAAAGGTAAAAAACTAAAACCTAAAAAAAAACTGAAAAAACTAAAAAAAGGCAAAAACTACAAAAAAAAACAAAAACTAATAAAAAAAATAAAAAAGCTAAAAAACTAAAAAAACTAAAAAACTAAAAAAAAAGTTAAAAAAAAGGAAAAAACTGATAAATAGAAGAGAAAAAGAAAACTAATAAAATTAAGAATAAAAATAAAAAAAAATAAAAAAGATAAAAACTAAAAAAAAAGTAAAAAGAAAAAACGAAAAAAACTGAAAAAGCTAAAAAAAGGTAAAAACCAATAAAAAACTAAAAAGAAAAAAAGGAAAAAAACTAAAAAAAAATTTCATCTAAAAAACTTAAAAAAAACTAAAAAAGGTAAAAACTAAAAGAACTAAAAAAGAAAAGGACACAAATGACGACCGGGATACTGGGAATATAAATGACGACCGGGACACAGGGAATGTTCAATTAGCAATCACCATCAACAAAGCTCAAGGGCAATCATTAGAATCATGAGGTATAGATCTGAATATGGATTGTTTTTCCCATGGACAATTATATGTTGCATGTTCAAGAGTCGGTAAACCTGACAATCTAAATAAATGACGACACTCAAAGAGAAAGCGACCGGGACAAAAGGAATGTTCGATTAGCAATCAACAAAGCACCGGGACACAGGGAGTATAAATGACGACCAGGACATAAGTAAAAAAAAAACTAAAAAAACTAAAAAGAAGGTAAAAACTACAAAAAAACTAAAAAGAAAAAACAACTAAAAACTAATAAAAAAAACTAAAAAATCTAAAAATCTAAATAAACTAAAAAAGAAAAAAAATAAAAAAGGAAAAAAATAAAGGAGAAAAACAAAACTAAAAAACGAATGTATATACAGACCGGGACACCGGGATACAAATGACGACCGGGACACAGGGAATATAAATGACGACCGGGACACAGGGACACAACTACAACGGGGACGCCGGGGGGCACAGGGGGATATAAATGACGACCGGGACACCGGGACACAAGGAATATAAATGACGCCCGGGACACTCAAAGAGAAATCACAGATTGGGACACCGGGACACAAATGACGACCGGGACACAGGGAATATAAATGACGACCGGGACACAGGGACATAACTACAAAGGGGACGCCGGGGTGCACAGGGGGATATATAAATGACGATGGCGACTCAGGGAATGGTCGATTAGCAATCACCATCAACAAAGCTCAAGGGCAATCATTAGAATCATGAGGTATAGATCTGAATACGGATTGTTTTCCCATGGACCATTATATGTTGCATGTTCAAGAGTCGGTAAACCTGACAATCTATTTATATGCACAGACAATGGGACAGCAAAGAATGTTGTATATTCGCAAGTTTTACGTAGTTAAAAACATATATATATATCTATATATATAAAAATAAGTTGTCTGTCTGTCTGTGGGTCTGTGGATCTGTGGATCAGGTGACGTCATGTTTCGGCTGACGTCATGAAATTAGTTGCCGTCATTTTTGTTATGACGATGCTTAGTATATTGTAAAACACATTAATTTGGTTAATAATATACCATTTAAAACACCAAAATGAACATGCTGGAGTAGTCACTCGGTGAGAGAGGGTGTCAGAACGGAGAATGAAGGTCCCAGGTTCAAATCCTGGTTAGGCTAAAAAAGGTAAAAAACTAAAAACTAAAAAAAAAACTGAAAAAACTAAAAAAACGCAAAAACTACAAAAAAAACTAAAAACTAATAAAAAAATAAAAAAGCCGAAAAACTAAAAAAACTAAAGAAACTAAAAAAAGGAAAAAACCTAAAAAACTAAAAACTAAAAAAAAACTAAAAAAAAGGAAAAATGAAAAATAGAAGAGAAAAAGAATACTAATAAAATTAAAAATAAAAATAAAAAATAAAATAAAAAAGATAAAAAGCTAAAAAAAGGTAAAAACCAATAAAAACTAAAAAGAAAAAAGGTAAAAAACTAAAAAAAAATCATCTAAAAAACTAAAAAAAACTAAAAAACGTAAAAACTAAAAGAACTAAAAAAGTAAAAAAAAAAACTAAAAAAAGGAAAAAACTGAAAAAAAAGCGGGATATAAAACAAGGGGATATAAATGACGACCGGGACACCGGGACATAAGGAATATAAATGAATCATGTTTCCAAATGACGGACGTCGTTTGGAAACTCATGTTTCCAAATGACGTCGTTTGGAGCCCAAATTGAAAATCCAGATCAATTTATGTCTACTTTCAAAGTAAAAGGGCAAATTTATCATAGAGCAGGGTCTCTTCTACCATTCTCAGGCGAGAATCATAAATTTTTACAATTGTACTTCATCAGTGATAGAAATTCTGAATTGAATGCACGTTGCGAAATTTCTCCCAACATTGAAAGGACAATCGTTTCCCAATTACAACATCTTTTCCACGAAAATAATAATTTAGTGCGTCTGTTCAAAACAGCCATCGATTTGATGCCTACTTATACGCATAAAATTGTTATTTCCGCTGATAAAACGCCTCCTGGCCAACATGTGCGTAGATACAATGCTCCAACTATCGACGAAGTGGCCATCGTTATGGTCGGTGATCAGTTTTTTACCTCGAGATATTATTCTCAGGGTTTCCACCACACGTGCTACAACTAAAAATAGGCCTACCAATAATACTTTTAAGAAATATAAACCCACCAAAGCTTTGCTATGGCACTCGACCTGCCGTAAAAAAAACAATGGAAAACCTAATAGAGGCCACAATCTTGACAGGGCCTTTTGAGGGTGAGGCTGTTCTTATTCCTCGCATTCCCAAGATTCCAACGGATCTGCCTTTTCAATTTAAAAGATTGCAATTCCCAATTCGATTAGCATTTGCAATCACCATTAACAAAGCTCAAGGTCAATCATTAGAAAAATGTGGTATAGATCTTAATACTGATTGTTTTTCCCATTGACAATTGTACGTTGCATGTTCGAGGGTCGGTAAACCTGACAATCTATTTATATGCAGCGACAATTGGACAGCGAAGAATGTTGTATATTCGCAAGTTTTACGCAGTTAATTTGTATTTTATCTATCTATCTATCTATCTATCTATATAAAAACGAGTTGTATGTATGCATGTTTGTTTGTTTGTAAAAAGAGCGTTTGCATATGATGTCATTATTAGTACATACGGCTTTGTATATGCAGAGACAATGGGAAAGCCAAGAATGTTGTATATTCGCAATTTTTACGTAGTTTAACTCCTGCAGACGAAATGAATGCTTGCCTAAAAAATTCTAATTTATAGGCACACGTAAAAATATTAAAATTAACTACAAATATGCGTGTCCGATTGCAAAACGATGACTCTGGTCAAACAGTAGACTCAATTTCAGGACGTATACAACTACCTGCTGATTTCTGTAATTTAGTGACGTCCAAAAATGAATTGATTGAAAAAGTATTTCCGAATATTCTAAAAATTATAAAAATAATAAAATGGCTAAGTGAAAGAGCGATTCTCGCACCCAAAAATATAGACGTCCACGAAATCAACAATATTGTTTTGAACAAGATTCGAGACCAGGCAGTCCTTTACAAGTCAGTCGACACAGTTTTGGAACCAAATGAAGCGGTTAATTATCCATCTGAATTTTCTTCAGGGTTTCCACCACACGTGCTACAACTAAAAATAGGCGTACCAATAATACTTTTAAGAAATATCAACCCACCAAAGCTTTGCAATGGCACGCGACTTGCCGTAAAAAAAAACAATGGAAAACCTAATAGAGGCCACAATCTTGACAGGGCCTTATGAGGGTGAGGCTGTTCTTATTCTCGCATTCCCATGATTCCAACGGATCTGCTTTTTCAATTTAAAAGATTGCAATTCCCAATTCGATTAGTATTTGCAATCACCATTAACAAAGCTCAAGGTCAATCATTAGAAAAATGTGGTATAGATCTTAATCCTGATTGTTTTTCCCATGGACAATTTGTACGTTGCATGTTCGAGGGTCGGTAACCTGACAATGTATTTATATGCAGCGACAATTGGACAGCGAAGAATGTTGTTTATTCGCAAGTTTTACGCAGTTAATTTGTATTGTATCTATCTATATAAAAACGAGTTATGTGGATGCATGTTTGTTTGTTTGTAAAAAGAGCGTTTGTATATGACGTCATTATTAGTACATACGGCTTTGCATATGCACAGACAATGGGAAAGCCAAGAATGTTGTTTATTCGCAATTTTTGCGTAGTTTGAAACACATATATAAATCTATCTATATTCACAGGTGGGACACAGGGACACAACTACAATGGCGCATAACTAATATGGCGCGTAACGACTTACGCGGGCGGGGGGGCTTGGGGGGGGGGGGGGGCGCGAAGCGCCCCACCAACTAGGTGTTGGGGTGGCGCGAAGCGCCACCCCAACAGCTAGTATATATATATATCTATCTATATTCACAGGTGGGACATAGGGACACAACTACAATGGCGCGTAACTAATATGGCGCGTAACGACTTACGCGCGCGGGGGGGCTTGGGGGGGCGCGAAGCTCCCCCACCAACTAGGTGTTGGGGTGGCGCAAAGCGCCACCCCAACAGCTAGTATATATATATATATATAAATATATATATATATATATATATATATATATATATATATATATATATATATATATATATATATATATACGGTTTCTTTTTTAGTTTTTTTTTTTTTTTAGTTTTTCTTTCTTTTAGTTTCTTCTTTTTATTGATTTGTTTTCTTCAATTTGTCAATATTCATTCTAACATTGACACTTTGAAAAATCTTTACGTGCCAAACATGCTAAAGCTCCAACAATTTATAATAAACCTCAAATTTTGGGTATCTGTTTTAAGGTTTTCGAATTACTTTAATCTATTGTCAAATATATTGAAATATTTGTGCAATTCCCATTTTTTTTTAGTTTTTCTTTCTTTTTTGTTTTTTGCCTTTTTTATTTTTTACGTTTTTTTTTTAGGTTTTTTTTTTAATTTTTTTTTTCAGGTTTTTTTTTGTTTTTTCTTTTAGTTTTTTTTAGTATTTACCTTTTTTCTTTTTTCAGTTTTCTTTTTCTTCTTTATTTTTCAGCATCACTATGAAATACATATCGCCGAACCTTTGTTTTTTAACTATAATCTGGTAGGCATTGATGACCTTATCCAAGTCAAAATCCCAAACCCAATCATCATCGCTATTATTTTCAGTTTTGGTACGTTTTGACTCTCGCTGTCCAGGTGGATTCTCATCTAACTGCGCGGTTTTGCGTTCTTTAGCCGCAAGCCTTTTGGCATTAACCCTTTGAGCAGATTCCTCGGCTGTTTCTTCTGCCATTGTAGGATTTATACTAAAATTTCTCTTTGAATCAACTATTTGAGCAGCTTCCTCGGCTGTTTCTTCTGTCATTTTAAGATCTATACTAAAAATTCATCTTCACGTGCCAAGCTTGCTAAAGCTCAACAATTTATAATAACCTCAAATTTTAAGTATCTGTTTTAAGGTTTTCGAATTACTTTAATCTATTGTCAAAATATTTCAAAATATTTATGCAATTCCCAGTTTTTACTGGGAATTTCGGCTGTTTCTTATGTCATTTTAAGATCTATACTAAAAATTCCTCTTCACGTGCCAAGCTTGCTAAAGCTCAACAATTTATAATAAACCTCAAAATTTTAATGGTTTTCGAATTACTTTAATCTATTGTCAAAATATTCGAAATATTTATGCAATTCCAAGTTTTTACATTTTAGTTTGTTTTCTTGTTCTTCTTTATTTTTCAGACGTCATATGCAAACCCTCAATACAAAAATACATACAACTTATTTTTATACATATAGAAGATATAATCTGGCGTAACAGACAAAACACACAGACAACTTATTTTATATATATAGACATAGAAGATGTCATCATTCGATCCGCTTTTACCTAAAAACAAATCTACCACTATAATTTATCATCCTACTCAACACCTTGTGACAGCTTAGTGGATACGACTGTCCTGTTAATCTGAAGGCACTCAGGTTCGATCCCTACTCGATAGTCCAAGTGATACTCGATAGTCTGAATAAAAGACTCTTACTTAGTTACTTCATAATAAGTACAATTATTGTAGTTAACGGACTTTGAAGTTGAATCCACTATGCTTTACTCCTCTTCCTCCCCCTCCCATATGGAAATATATAGCCTGTATCAGCTTAAATCAATAGTCAGCTACAATTGACAAATTTCATGCCCTAGCCAGTTATTTAAAGGAAAATATGCTTGAGCTTAGGGTTACTAGGGTTCAATGGGTTGTTTTGAGCCTTTTAGCCCCTTTCAGGGATCAAAACGATTAGCGATTTAATTCACCAAGTGTGAAAGTTTGAGGCTCATCAATTTTTAAAGAAAACCGAATATAGGAGAAAGGTTTCTCCTGATGAATTTTTAAATTAGCAATGAAAGCTTAAAATTAGTAATAAAATTTGGAAATCTTGTTATTTTAACGTTTTAGAAACAGGAACACGGACACAAAAAAGCAAAAAGAAAAGAAAAAAGGTTTAAAACGACTTCCAGTCCTTTCCGATTAATAGGCCTACAGTATTAATTCACGTATATAAAGGCATTAGGCTGGGGTCTATTAGCTCCCCTCCTTTATACAATAATAGTGTTGTTGAGTCAAAACATAAGCCAAGTTCATCTGTTCATAAGTTTATTACTCCGAATTCAAAAACAAATAAATAAATTAAACAACATTTTCGCGCTGGAGAAAACATATGAGGTTTTGCGGTCGCGCGAGAGTCCACGTAACTGGACTCTCATCCAGTTACGTCCAGATATTACTTTATTAAATTTATGCTAATAATATCTTGAGTCCTAGCAAATTCCCCGAGCTGAAGAAAATTTCGCTCTGCTGAAATCGTATGTCATAAGATTGGCCTTTCGTTTAATAGGAGTAAAAGTGAAATGCTTGTGTTTGATCACCACTCTCAACATCCCTCCCTTACTTCTATTCGGCTCAGTAATCAAGTTTGTATCGCTTTTAGTACTGTTTCTTTTACTTATTTTGTTCTTCCGATTGCGTCAAACCTTAAATTGATTCGTTTGGCTGTTGTTCAGCATTTGTGGAAAAATGCGCCGTACCTACGGGCTCCTTGTTGGAAGTATATTTCTGTTTAACCGTTTTTTACTTGCGTGCCTTTATAATGTTTTGCTGTCCTTACGATAAGCTCAACCCTAAGCTCAAAATGTATAGTCCCTGTCAAGCGATTATTGAATTATGTAAGAAAAAGAATTGTGCTGAAAAGTTAAATTTTGTTGAAAACTGCAGTCAAGGCTATGTACCAAAAATCTGGCACTAATTCATAATTCAGGGTATATGTTTCACCATTGCGAAGGGAGGGAGGACGGAGTCTTGACAAAGTTAGCTACATTTGAAGTCACAATTGAATCTGACTATATAAGTGTCTATTTTTTAGCCCAAACCATCTTAATATTCAGTTTGGCTAATCAGAAAATTTACCTCTCTTAAAGTAGTCTAATATAAAGTTTTATAGTGTTTCTTTATAAAGGGTGATACCACAATATTAATACAAAAGTTGCTCCAAAATATATCCTTTCCTTTGTAAGCCAATGAACATAATTGAAAGATAGACCTTGGTTACCTACATTTCTATAGGCTAGGCCTAATCTACATGAAATGAAGCATTGTTTGTTCTATTGCTTACCATGTATATGAATCTTCACATCAACTTTTCAGCTGCTCGGGAGTCGTGTTATGATCTTGAATAGCAAGAGAAGCTACATTGGGTGTCAAAAGAGGCTGGAACAAGTAGCCTATCCTGAAATGGTATCTTACAAACCATATAGTACTGGGTCATCAACAATATTTTCTGACAAATCAGAATAGTTATTTATTGAACTTGATGATGTCATATTAATTCACAAAATAAATTTTCACAAATATATACAGTTCCAGTTACAAATATTATATGAATTCAATGGGTTTGAGTTCCCCTCTGTGATAAGACACCTTGGGAAGCAAAAATATACCAGTCAAAAGAGATTGTGAATTTGAATTTTCACGATTGAAAAGCAGTTTCGAATTCACAGGAAATAGTGTCCGCTCTTCTTTTTTTTCAGTTCCACAGTTTATCATTGGTAACACTGTATCGTAGATAGATTCTAAGTGAAAATGCTCATAGCAACTAAAGGAAAAGTCTTAGGAAACCTGGCTTTTCAGGTCTGAATAGACCTGAGATAGATCAAGAGGGATAAACATGTTTTCATTTTGGTGTCCTTGGTACTTTGAAGATTATCGCCACTGTTTTTATTTATTCTCTATTATATTAATTTTCAGGACAAACATCAGAATATGTAACTCGGAGATTAATCAGCCAATTAGCCAATGAAGAGATATGAAAACACTGCCTCAATAAAATTAGCTGCTTAACCGTCGTCCCTTCTTAACAAGAGTTAAGAGCTCATATGGCACTTGTGACTAGGCAAAAAGAGCTAAGAGCCAAGAGCTCATATGGTATGAGCTCTAACAAAATTCTAAGAATCAATAGATTGATTTAAGAGGAAAATCAGAGGCTGAATGCCGGTCAGGATTTATAAGAAGAGCTCTGAGTCACGATGTCCTTCTAAATATCAAAATTTATTAAGATCCGATCACCCACTCGTAAGTTATAAATACCTGATTTTTCTAATTTCTCCTCTCCATTTAGCCCCCCAGATGGTCAAATCTGGGAAAACGACTTTATCAAGTCAATTTGTGCAGCTCCCTGACATGTCTACCAGTTTCCATCGTCTTAGCATGTCCAGAAGCACCAAACTCGCCAAATCATTGAACCCCTCCCCCCAACTCCCCCAAAGAAAGCGAATCCAGTACGGTTACGTCAATCACATATCAAGGACATTTGCTTATTCTATCCACCAAGCTTCATCCCGAATCCTCCACTCCAAGTGTTTTCCAAAATTCCCCCTCCAACTCCCCCCAATGTCAAAAGATCTGGTCGGGATTTGAAATAAGAGCTCTAAGACAGGAATTCCACCTAAATATCCAATTTCATTAAGATCCGATCACCTATTCGTAAGATAAAAATACCCAAATTTTCACGTTTTTCAAGAATTCCAGTTTCCCCCACCAACTCGCCCCAATGTCACAGGATCTGGTTGGAATTTAAAATTAGAGCTTTAAAGCACAAGGTCCTTCTAAATATCAAATTTTATTAAGATCTGGTCACCCTTTCGTAAGTTACAAATACCTCAATTTTCAAAATTACCCCCCCCTCCCAACTCCACCAAAGAGAGCGGATCCGGTCCGGTTATGTCAGTCACGTATCTTAGACAGGTTTCTATTCTTCCCATCCAGTTTCATCCTGATCTCTCTGCTTTAAGTATTTTCTAAGATTTCTAGTCCCCCCCCAACTGCCCCCCCCCAAATGACGCTGGATCCGGTTGAGATTTAAAATAAGAGATCTGAGTTTCGAGGTCCTTCTAAATATGAATTATCATGAAGATCCGATCACTCCTTCGTAAGTTAAAAATACGTCATGTTTTTCTAGTTTTTCAGAAATAACCCCCCCCCCCCCCAATAGAGCGGATCCGTTCTAATTATGAAAATCACGTATCTAAGACTTCTGCTTATTTTCCCCACCAAGTTTCATCCCGATCCCTCCAATCTAAGCGTTTTCCATGATTTAAGGTTCCCCTACCGCAAACTCCCCCCAATGTCACCGGATCCGGTCGAAATTTAAAATAAGAGCTTTGAGACACGATATCCTTCTAAATATCAAATTTCATTGAGATCCGATCACCCGTTCGTAAGTTAAAAATACCTCATTTTTTAATTTTTCAGAATTACCCCTCCCCCTAACTACCCCAAAGAGAGCGGATCCGTTCCGGTTATTTCAATCATGTATTTAGGACTTGTGCTTATTTTTTCCACCAAGTTTCATCGCGATCCCTCCACTCTAAGTATATTCCAAGATTTTAGGTTTCCCCCTCCCAACTCCTCCCAATGTCACCAGACCCCGTCGAGATTTAAAATAAGAGCACTGAGACACGATATCCTTCTAAATATCACATTTCATTGAGATCCGATCACCCGTTCGTAAGTTAAAAATACCTCATTTTTTCTAATTTTTCAGAGTTACCCCCTCCCCCGCCCCAACTACCCCAAAGAGAGCGGATCCGTTCCGGTTATGTCAATAATGTATCTAGGACTTGTGCTTATTTTTCCCACCAAGTTTCATCCTGATCCCTCCACTCTAAGTGTTTTCCAAGATTTTAGGTTTCCCCCTCCCAGCCCCCAGCCCCCAATGTCACCAGATACAGTCGGGATTTAAAATAACAGCTCTGAGACATGATATCCTTCCAAACATCAAATTTTATTAAAATCTGATCAACCGATCAAGATCTGGTCAAATTGGGAAAACGACTATTTCTAATTTAATCTGGTCCAGTCCCTGATAAGCCTGCCAAATTTTATCGTCCTAGCTTACCTGGAAGTGCCTTAAGTAGCAAAAACCGGGACCGACAGACCGACAGAATTTGCGATTGCTATATGTCACTTGGTTAATACTAAGTGCCACAAAAACCGTTCTTTTTTTTAATCCGCCAATTGTCAAAGTAAAATTGTATGCTTGTTGTTATTGGACACCGTCAAGCCCTTAAGAGTTGCAAACCATTGCTGTATTGTCTGTTAAGTCAACTCCTTAAAAATTATCCAGTAAACAAATTTTGGAATTTACATCTGGAATTCTTTTCATTTCTTACTTCTTTTTAGGCATGAAAAAATCATGTTTATCCAAAGAAAAAATGTCTAAGAAAAATTTCTCCGGTGGAATTTTCATCTGAGGGGAATGTACCATAGAATCGAGATTTCCACAGGAGGAAGTTAACTTGGAAGAAATTCCCTATTGGCAGGGGGAATTTTTCAGGGAGGGTGAAGATATTGTAACGCTTTATTCGAAAAAAAAAACGAAATGAAAATTAAAAAGCAATTTTTTTCAACGGAGAAAGAGTGGGAACGTTTGATCCTGGGTATGTCAGAAAGGGCTAAGAGTATTGAGATCTAACTTCATGGAATGTTGAATAAGTAAGTAAGTATGACGGCACTAGACTCTCAAGGTCCAGACCTGATACCCGTTTTGTGGCCCTTCAACCAGGAAGTGTAATGGCGGGCTGGGGGCCAGCTATTGAGGATAATATTAAACTAAAATAGGACAGTGCATGTATTTAGTTGTCAAAAGGGCTTAACCAAAATATCCCAAGAGTGGATAAGGTTATCACGTTTAACTAAATCAAGACAATAAGTGCATTTAAGTTATCGAAGCGGGATATCTTCAATATTTCAAGAACGACTAGGGGAGCGTATCAAGTTTAAACACAAAGAGAATGTTTGTCAGGACGCTGAACCATTTGTTTACGAGGGTAGCTACAACATCTCAGAAACACCTAAGCTAGCTATTAAACTTTCAGGCTATACCGATTAGGATGTTGAACTAAATAAATGACACCACAAACAGTCTGGGTATCCAAATGACATGTCGGCAATATCTCAGGAATAATTGAGGGTATTAAGTTAAGACTTTCCGAAAATGTTGAGAGGGCTGCGAAACTATGTGCATTCTGGTTGTATAATGTGCAACAAGCATATGTGCAATATCTGAGTATCAGCTAAAGACATTCATGAAACTTTCAGGGGATGTTGAACTAAATCAAACGACATAATGTAAATCCACTTCTCAAAAGGGCATATCTGCAATATCTAAAGAACGGTTATTAGCATTTGCTCAAAACTTTCAGGGAATGTTGAGAGGAATGTATAAATGCATTAAAAGACACTAGTTAGAATTAAAAGATTATAATCGGATGTTTTTATATTTAAGCTATAGACTTGAAAAAATGAGAAATATTCATTTAATTAACCAATATTAAAACTTTGGCAACCAAAAACAGGCAGAAATTAATTTTTTAAAACTTCTCGAAGATGAGCAAATAAAGAGCCACTTTAAACTTAAGACCAGCAGAGACAAAGTTCTACAACAATTCAAAATCAAAACAACCAAGAATTACTATTAAAGAATACATGAAACCCAGATATTAAGTAAAAGTAAAAATTATATTGAATATTTAAAACGAACACAAATTGATTCAAACAGAAATTTATCTATAGCTCCTTTCTCTAACTATGAAGGTTGTAAAGTCTATTACATCATTCGCCCTTTATTGAAAATAAAATATATAATGAACATTTTTCTCTTATATTTGTAACAATAAAAAAACATTACCGTGTCTGAAAAACTATTACTATTACAGTCTTGAATTACAGTCATTCCGAGAATTAATATTATCATATATTTAATATTCAGTCTATGTTCATTTGTTATTTCTAGAAATCTTGAGTATTATACTGTATTATTTTTTATTTGTCATCGATATTTTGAAAAACTATAGCACACTGTTCAAAATCCCTATATCTATTCAATAAAACGCATATATATATATAGTTTTCAAAAAAACTAGACATATGTAGTTAACCTATTTTATTTATTCGTCAGTATCTTCTACCTTTATCTTTCTTATGATCATTTATTTAATTTCTTTTCATGCTGAGTTTCAATTATACTTGAATATTAATAATTCCTGGTCGATTGGAGACAGAATTATTGTAAAACTTTACTTTTCTTTGAAAAAGTTTTGTGTAGAAAAGTTTGTTTTACTTCAAGCTTTCTTCAAGACCCATGTTTTAAGAGAATTCAATTCTTTAGTTTCAGTTAAGTATCAAAGAAAAAACAATATTTGGATTGCTAATTAGCCGCTCCTTCTTTGAAGATATTGGTTACACTAGGAATCAATTGGCAACTGTATAGGCAACACTGAGCAGATTCGAGAATGCAAAGGGCAATAGATTACATATAAGGCATAAAAAATGTAATTTCCGGAGTTTTGTATCAGTTAAAATGATAAAGCTGAGGCAAGTTTCTTTACTTTATGCTAATCCACTTTCTGATACTAAATTCCATAACAAAAGATTGGAGAACGGTAGAACATGATCTTCTCTGTACGAACATAAAATAATTCTAATAAATAAAATATCGACAAATAAAGCTGGAATCTTCAACCTGAGATCAAAATACTTCTGTGAGATCAACAGCAAGGATAGTGTGAAATCAATTCCAAAAGGAATCATCATCTGAGCTTCTCTTACTTAAATTAACACTCGAAGAATTATCAGGGACAGAATTTTGTTCCACATTGTCTTCAGCCTTCTTCACTGTATGGCCGTTTTGAATATGTGACAAAATGGCTCGACTATCATCCATTATATTTCTAGATGTTATGAATTGGGGGGTGTCATCACCTGCTCCATTTTCAGATAAATTTCGAGAGCAATTTTGAGTATTATCTACAGGACTTGTCTCAAGTTTGACTTCTTGCTCTCCGGACACTGAATATATGTTTTTTAAAGTGTGATTATCCCCTGTTCCTCTATTCATCAAGTCTTTGTGCCTAGTTAAGGAATCAGAAAAAGAAACGGGAACACAGCTATCATATTCGGGCTGTTCGCTTGTTCCTGATTTTAATGCAGCCAATAAAGCTGGATTAAATTCGGGAAAATCACCTGAGAGGGACTCATCACTTTCAAAGGTGAATGGCAGTTTCCTTGCGAGATTTTTAAGGATAGAGTCAGGACTACTTTGTTTTACAATGTCAAAACTTTCAAAATTCGTAGCTTTTATTGAGTCAGCCAATGCTTTTATTAGTGGAGGACCATCTAAAGTAACACTATCAGAAATATCTTCCGATGGCACGTTTGTTTTAAATTGTTGTTCAATTTCCGCTTTTAGAAGCTGTTCATTGTTTTCTCCTTTTTGGGTGCTATTCAGTTGTCCACCACTAAAATCAGAAATATGGTTTAAGAACTCACCATAAATTTTTTCTGGCTTTCGGTCAACCATGAATCTTTTTTGAGAATAGTTTTCAGGAATGTCTTTCTCAATTTGACCTTCCTGTACCACTGTGTGGCCAAACCTTTTTCTGTCAGAAGTCGTCACAAAATCTTCTGCAGGACATATAAACTGCGGATGCGAATCTGAAGTATTTAGTTTACCTGTCATCTTAATTTCAACTGGTGCTTTTCTCGCGTCATCTGCGAAACTTTCTTTTTGAATGAGGGGTCTATTTAAAAGGTCAACTTGTTCTGAGTCAGAAACAGTGAGTATCTTCTTATCATGGTGATGTGATAATTCTTGTTCTTCCATATCTTCCTCAGGACATAAAGGAGGTTGCGTTTTACTCGGTGTTGATGGTTTACTCGGGTCCACTTCTCTAGTGAGAATGGCCAGAACTGGGTCCTCGATCTCGTGAATTGATTTATCGTTATATTGATTTTCTCTGTCACGTTGAGATCCAGCAGCTTTAGAAAGAAGTTGAACAGTATAAATATTAGCTTTAGGAGAAAAGTTGTGGTCCATAAAATTATTCTCTTGTCTACTACTCTCGTTTAGTGACTCAAAATTTTCCTTTTCTCCATTCTCTCCCATTAAATCACTACATAAAATAGCATCTTCTTTCTTGGCTGCAGCAGATATATCTATGCTAGTTTTTAGAATGGCTCCATCTTTGTCAGAACGTTGAGGAGTACTAATGTCTACTTTTAATAGAATCTTGTCAAGTTTATTTAGTGCATGATCATCGTTTGGAACTGTTTTCTTTTTACAGGTCTTACTAGCTGAAATGCTCGCATTTGGAAGACACGGTATTGACTTACTATTACTTTGAGGTAGACATTCAGCTGGATTTTCAAACAGGGATAAATTGTCTATCTGAGGCTTCCTTTTGTAGCTACTGTCGTCAGACCTTGCATCAACTACAGTGTTATTTTCTTTTACATCTGAGGGATTCATTTTTTCTTCTGAAACTATGTGTCTATCAAGAGGGTTTGATGCAGAACTATTCACAGGAGCATTCTTAAAGTGGAAGAAAGAAGCCAGCGATTTTTGAGAAGAATTAATCAAATCATTTCGCGAGAAGTCAGAGATATCCAGTGATGGCTCTTCTCTAGGCTCATTCAAACGATGAAGGATCTTTGTAAATGATGGCTCTTCATCGACTTTACTACCAAGCTCGATTCCACTTGAAATAGGGAGTATAGCTACGAGTTTCTTTTCAGTTAGATATAAGCTTTCCTGATTATCAGCCGGATTTTGAAAAGAAGAAAAATTTTTAGACCGAGGAAGTATTTTGTCCCTCGAGTCATCTGACCTCGAATCAATTATACTGTTGTCATTATTCACTTCAAATATTTCTACTTCAGAACCTTCATAGGACGATTTTTTAGATGAGCTAGCTAGAGGATTTGAAATTACATAATTTGAAAGAGAACTTTGAAAAGGGAGAAAAGAAGCCCGATATTTGTAAAAAGAATTCTCTTTGGGCATCAAAAAATTCAATGCTTTGCTTTTCCTTTCAGAACTAGATGTATTTAATGATTTGACATCGTGAGTCTGGCCAATATTTGTGGCAGTCCTGTTTATGTGATCAAACATTAGATCATGTTCAGAGCTCGAAAGTTCACTTTCCGTTAATTTTTTTCGCACTATACCCTTTGGTATTTCACGGTAAGGCCCCTTCCTATGAGCTTTCCCATAATTCACCCTGCTTTCGACGTCAGATGAGGTCGCTTCACTCGAAAAATACGTAGCCACCTTTTTACTGGAAGGAACTAACGGAGATTTCAATAAAGGTACCCTACTATAACTCTTTTGAAAAGTCTCCCCTCTTTCCAAACTATGGTGCTTCTTGGATAATTTAGCCTCTCTATTCACTGGTGATCCTACCTGCCTAGCAGACGCCGATTTATGACCTTTAATTTCTGACTCCAATAATGAAAGTTTTTTGCAAGCCTCTGATAAATATTGAAGAGTTAACGAACTTGGGGCATCTGAAAAAGATGTAATTTGCGAGCTTTGAATTTCAATATGTTTATATGCTGCTTCTAAGGAATCCACTGCTTCATTCAACTTTGTCTTGCATTCAATAAGTTCTGTTTCTATACGACGCTTGGCGTAAAAGAGAACATTAGTCGTTTCATTTAACCTAGATATCTCTCCCTCTTTAAGATCATTTATTTCTTTTCTATACAGCCTACACTCACTCTTCAGAATCACATTCCTTTTTAAGACCTCTTCCTTTTGACTCCTGATTATATTTAGCTCTTTGTCAAGATTTGAGTACCTATATCTGAGAGCATTTAGCTCTCCTTCTAAAGCAAGTTTCTCTTCAGTTAAAACACACACTTTGGGAGCGACCTCTGACTCTAGCTTTAAATTCTTTTCAATACATTTTGCCATTTCTCTTCTCAGTCTTCTTAATTCATATTCAGTTTTACCATGCTTTGATTTTTCTTCAGCTAAAAGAGCCCCAATTTCACCATTCTGTGAGACTAAACTAATTTTTTCCTCGACCATTCCTCTTAGAGACTCAATCAAGTCTTTTTGTTCATTTACTTTTGCAAGCAAATTTATTTTATCTTCTCTAAGTTTTGGTATATTTCTGTTTTCTATTTTAAGATTTTCTAGCTCAACTTGAGCTTTTTGAAGCTCCTTTTCAAGCATTTTAACTTTCTCTTCTCTTTGTTTTGATTCGAATTCATATAACTGGCTTTCAACTTGGAATTTGTCTTTAACATCTTTCAAAGCTGTGTCAAAACTTTGATGAAACTTTAAGTTCCTTACTTCTTCGGCCATTTTACTTGCGTTTTCACGGTATTCAAAGCCTGTTCTAACTTCTACTTCCTCATTTTTTCTTTTTAATTCACTTAATTCTTCTCTAAGATTTTTTATTTCTGAATGTAAGGCTAACTTTCTTCTATTTTTTCTTTCTTTCTTACGAAAAAAACTACTATTATCAACTTTTCGATAATTTTCAACTTCAAATTTCATTCTTTTCACTTCTTCTATAAGACTTTCATTAGAGGAGCTAGAACTTCCCTCTCTGATATCTTCTTCAACCAAAATAGGAGCGCTTGGTCCCAGTCTTGCTGTTAATTTATTTGGAGTTGGTTCCAAAGCAGATATACATCTTTGTGACTTCAAAAGATCCCCGATAGTTGCAGTTAATTGTAGAATGGCTTGTTGTGACTGATGAAGAGAATTTGCATACTTCTCAAATGTTGCACCAGGGCTGTAATAAAAAAAGAAATCTTGAAGGTTCAATCTAGTTATCACTCAACTTAGCCTCTCGACACATAGTTTATACATTGCAGATCAGCTGTAAGGATCAGTATTGAATCGGACCTAGTACTGAAAGATGTAGTTTCAAGACACAGTTACCCAAAATTGTGACAGCAAAACTGAATCCCTTAATTTGTTATAATTTTTTTTGCTGAACTAGCAAAAAATTGGAGACCTATATTGCTAACACCATTTGAGCAACTACTGAAATATGACGACCACTGTCCCTGCAGTTATATCATGCAAGAAATCGTTGCTTTGTCAAATATCAAAAATCAAATGTTTCCACTCTAATACTTAAGCCCACTTTTGTCACCTCGAGACATATTTATAGTGGCATAGGAGTAATATACCTTATATGATATACAAGATAGTTCCTATGTTTGAGAGTCAAAACACAAAAAATATCAAATGAAGTGTCGTTATTTAACTTTAACTTTAAACTGAAAGAAGTGACTTCTCAATTCAACGAACTTGCTTCGCCATATTCTACTTGAAACAAAAGCAAAAGGTAAAACAGATCGATTAATAGCACAAATAAGTAAAAGATAAAAAAAAAACAAGAACTCATATGACACTTGCGACGAGGTCGGAAGAGCCAAGAGCCAACAGTTTCATCCCACTAAGTTTCATTATGATCCAGATTCGGTCGGGATTGTCACCAGATTCGGTCAACGGATGTCACCAGATCCGGTCAGGGTTTAAAATAAGAGCTCTGAGACACGAGGTCCTTCTAAATATCAAATTTCATTAAGATCCGATAACCCGTTCGTAAGTTAAAAATACCTCATTTTTTCGAATTTTTCCAAATTGACCGTCCATCCACTCCCCCCCCCCAGATGGTCAAATCGGGGAAGCCACAATTTCTAATTTAATCTGGTCGGGTCCCTGATACGCCAACCAGCTTTCAGCGGTCGATATATTGATCACGTATCTAGTTTCAGATCTTCTTCATGTAAAAATAAGGGTGATCAAGGATTCGAACCTAAAACCTCCCTCACCCTGAGCGAGAATCATACCCCTAGACCACAAGCCATACTTAAAAAGAACAGTCATTTGTTTTATCATCAAATATCAACTATCTTGTTCGCTCGCTCCCACCTCCCAGGTGGTCGAATTGGGGAAGGTATTATTTCTAATTTACTCTAGTCTGGTCCTGATGCATGCCAACTTTCATCGTCCTAGCTTATCTGAGATTGCCCAAAATAGCGACCCCCCCCCCCAATTCCCCCAAAAAAGAACAGATCTGGACCGGTTATTTAAATAACGTACCTATGACATGTGCTTATTCTTCCCACCAAGTTTCATCCCGATCTCTACACTCTAAGCGTTTTCCAAGATTTCCTGTTTCCCCTTCCAACTCCCCTTAATGTCACCAGATTCGGTCGGGATTTAAAATAAGAGCTCTGAGACACAAGATTTTTCTAAATATCAAATTTCATTAATGTAGTATTTGGGTAGGATTGCTTGAAGTCTATTTATTCAAAACCCAAGCACCTATAAAAATAACAACAATAAGCTGGGGGTAAATAAACAATGCGCACACTAAGCAATTGTAAGCAAGCACAATAAGCTGGGGGTAAATAAACAATGCACACATTAAGCAATTGTAAGCAAGCATTACTGCATCTTCCTTCTTCTTTTGAAGATAGTGCTTGCGAGGTCACACGTCGGGTCGCGTTGGGGGCTTTATGACACGCCTGCTTCTCGTGCGTCGTGGTGTGCAGCTGGTGGTCGCCGGCCGCGAGTATATGGTGTCCTTGACAGGTGATGTGTCTACCGCGGTTGGCCCTACTGAGGTGGGCTCAGCTGAGGTGGGCTTTGCTGATGTAAGTTCCGCCGGGGACGATCCGGTGACTGTCGAAGGGGGTGGTAGAGCTGGGGTTTTCTCACTTTCGCTGGTGAAGTTTTTTGTTATATGCTCACTTTCAATGTGGGGTGTTTGGGGATCATTGGCACTGTGGCTGGACATGCCAGTAGAGTATGGGTGGCGGTGCGGGGTTGGTTGTCTGGATATGTGAATCCTGTTCCTTCTTAGTCTTGAGCCATAAGTTGTTTCGACAATGTAGGACCGCAGGTTGCTATGGCGTGCGGTAATCTTTCCCTTGGTCCATGTGTCATTCGGTTTTCGTTGGACGAAAACAGAGTCTCCAACCTCAAGTTCGGGAAGGGGCTTCGCAGATTTGTCATGATGGGATTTCTGGCGTCTCTGCATGACGTTTCGACTATGGATGAAATCTGACTTGGTGACGACCTTTGGTTTCAGGTGTTGGTACGTGGAGTGTAGGGAGGATCTAAGCTGTCGACTCTGTAGAAGCTGTGCGGGTGAGGCAAGGTTGTCTACCGGACTGTTACGGTACTCTAGGAGAGCTATGTATGGGTCGTTACCGCTATCCTTTGATTTTGACAGGATTCTTTTACATGTTTGCACGGATTTCTCGACGAGTCCATTTGCCTTGCGATATATTGGGCTTGAGGTCTTGAGTTCAATTCCCCAAGTTTGAGCAAATTCGTTGAATTTGTGCGAGAAGAGTTGGGCGCCGTTGTCGGATGTCATCTGCTGTGGTATCCAGAAGCGTGCGAAGTGAGTCTTGAGTTTGCCAATGATTGTTTCTGATGTTTGGTTCTGAAGTCGATCGAATTCGAAATAACGGCTGTAGTAGTCAACCGTGATAAGGAATTGGACTTTTTCCCATTCGAATAAGTCTATTGCTACATGTTGCCATGGTAGTGATGGTATTTCTGTGTTGATGATATTTTTTTATGGTCTTCTTGTGGTTGTAAAAGCCTTCGAATGTTTCTAAGTTGAAGGATTGAATGAAATACTTCTGTATCGTTTTTTGGATCTAATAATGAAAAAAAGAAGAAAGGGCTAAACCCATTTCATGCATTATGTCAAATATTAAGAAAAACATGAATTTACCAGTATTTGTGTGCACAATCCACTCTCGACCCCCTTCCATAAGTCACCTTGTTTCTGAAGTTTTTATGGCAGGTATAGGCCAGTTCTAATAGATTGGACACTTTGTTACCACATGTTCTTTAAAAGGGCAGATAATATCAGTATTTTTGCATTTTACTTTTTGGCTATACGCATCTAGCAAAGCTGTTACTTTTGAGGCTGGAGTGGTTTTCGAGCCATATGGTATTTCTCTGGTTGTTCAGGGCATGGTAGGCACATATGGTATTTCTCTGGTTGTTCAGGGCATGGTAGGCACATATTTCGCATTGTCCGACGAAGGATTCGATGTCGGCGTTCATGCCTGGTCAGTATACCAGCATCCTCGCGCGTTGCTTTGTTTTTTCAATGTCGAGATGTGCTGCGTGTAGCTGGGTAAGAGTTTCTGACTATTCTGATTATTCTCTGGCCTTTGAAAACTATTCCATCGACTTCTGCCAGCTCACTTCTTATGTTCCAGAATGCTGATGCTTCAACGGGACATGTTTTTCGAGTCGATGGCCAACCATGCTGCATGACAGACTGAAGAGTACTGAGTTGTTTATCATGTTTGGTCAGTTGACGGATTTTCCTGAGTTTGCTGTCGCTTACGGGCAGCGTCTTCATTACTGAGTGAACATAAGCTTCGATGTCTCTTTGCATCTGGAGGTCGGTGTTTAGGAGGTGTAGTCGCGAGAGAGCGTCAGCTACGGATATGTCGGAACCTGGGCTGTAGATGACTTCCAAGTCATACGGCAGAGTTTGGATCATCATTTTCTGCAGCCGTGTGGGCGCTTGATGTAGAGGTTTTGACAGGATGGTTTCCAGTGGTCTATGGTCGGTGGTGACCATTACCTTTCGCCCGTAGATGTAATGATGGAAATGTTTCAATCCATACACAATTGCGTACATTTCTTTTTCGAGTTGCGAGTAGTTTTGTTCAGTCTTGCTGAGAGCTCTGGATGCGTAGCCACAAATGTTTTCGTTGGTTGAGATCTCTGCCCCTAGTCCGTACTTCGATGCGTCGACTTTCAAGTCAACTGTGCGGCTGCTGTGGTTAAAGAAGGCTGGGTTTTATTGGCAATTTATTGTAATACTGGACTGGTAGCACGTTCACCTGTGCTCCTGTGTCGATTTTGAATTTTATACACATTTGCCCCTCAATGGAAAATTTGGCAAATGCTTCATCTTCTCTAGTGCTGTTCTGTATTGTGTACATGAACACTTCGTCTGTGTCGTCTGCTGTTTCAGATATTGCTTCACAGTCCTCCACAGTATGTACAGCTTTCTTTTCTGCACTTCTGCAAACCTTTGCAAAGTGGTTTGGCTTCCTGCATTTCGAGCAAGTCTTCCCCTTCGCTGGGCAAATATGGTTCTGTGAGTATGTTCCCCCGCAGAAGTAGCATTCTGGTTTCTTGGACTTGGGGTGTGGCCGACTTTTGGCAATGGAATCGATTTCCTGCTTGATTTCTCTGCCTTCGAAGGTTTTCAGCTGTGCTCGGGTTGTTTCGAATGCTCTACAAATGGTTACTGTTTGGTTCAGGGATAGGCTGTCTCCTACCGAGAGGAGTTCCTCACGCATTTTGGGATTGGCCACTCCACCCACTATTCTATCTTTTAGCATTTCGTCTTTGTCTGTGTAACCGCATGGTTTTACAAGGATTTTCAAATCGGTAATGTATTTGTCTATGCTCTCCTGCTTTTGGTCATGCTTTTGGAAGATGTATCGTGAGAAAACTTGATTTTTCTTTGGGGCTGCATATTCTCTGAATTTTGTCAAGTATGTATCAACGTCTTCTTTTTCAGCCTCGATTAGGTCAAATGTGCTGAAGATTTCTCTCCCTTGTTCGCCTGCCCAGATGAGAAGATATGCACATTGCTGTTTTGCTGTCTTTCCGGCAAGTGGTCCAATGAACATTAACTTAGCATGGTTTTCAAATTTAGTCCATTCGGATTCTAGATTATCCGAGCTCCAGTTGATTCTAGGCGTTTCTGCATCAGATCCCACTTCTGACACCATGTAGTATTTGGGTAGGATTGCTTGAAGTCTATTTATTCAAAACCCAAGCACCTATAAAAATAACAACAATAAGCTGGGGGTAAATAAACAATGCGCACACTAAGCAATTGTAAGCAAGCACAATAAGCTGGGGGTAAATAAACAATGCGCACACTAAGCAATTGTAAGCAAGCATTACTGCAATTAAGATCTGATTACCCGTTCGTAAGGTAAAAATACCTCATTTTCTCTAATTTTCCAAATTAACCCAGCCCCCCTAACTCCCCCAAAGAGAGACAATCCGGTGTAGTTATGTCAATCACGTATCTAGGACTTGTGCTTATTCTTCCCACCAAGTATCGTCACGAAATCTCTCCACTTTTAGCGTTTTCCAAGATTTCCGGTTTCCTCCTCTAACTCCCCCCAATATCACCAGATCCGGCCAGGATTTAGAATAAGAGCTCTGAGGCACGAGGTTTTCCTAAATATCAAATTTCATTAAGATCCAATTACCCGTTTGTAAGTTAAAAATACTTCATTTTTTGATTTTTCCAAATTACCCAATTAGGTCCCTCCATACTCCCCCAAAGAGAGCGAACCCAGTCCCGTTATGTCAATCATGTATCTAGGACTTGTGCTTATCCTTCCCACCAAGTTTCATCCACTCTAAGCGTTTCCCAAGATTTCCGCCCCCCTTCCTCACTCCCCCCAACGACACTGGATCCGGTCGGGATTTAAAATAAAGATCTGAGTTAAGAGATCCTTCTAAATATCAGATTTCATTAAGATCCAATCACTCATTCGTAAGTTAAAAATACCCTTTTTTTCTAATTTTTCCAAATTACCCCCCCCCCCCCAACTCCCCCAAACAGAGCAGATCCGTTCCAGTTATGTCAATCACTTATCTAGAAATTGTGCTTATTTTTCGTACCAAGTTTCATCCCGATCTCTCCAATCTAAGCGTTTTCCAAGATTTCAGGTTTCCCCCTCCAACTCCCGTTAATGTCACCGGATCCGGTCGGGATTTAAAATAAGATCTCTGAGATACAATATCCTTCTACATGTCAAATTTGGTTAAGATCCTATTACCCGTTCGTAAGTTAAAAATACCTCATTTTTCTAATTTTGCCGAAATAACCGTCCCCCATTTGCCCCCAGATGGTCAAATCGGGGGAACAACTATTTCTAATTGAATCTGGTCTAGTCCCTGATACGCCTACTGAATTTCATAATCCTAGCTTATCTGGAAGTGGACAAACTAGCAAAACCGGGACAGACAGACCAACAAACCAACAGAAATTGCGATCACTATATGTCACTCGGTAAATACCACGTGCCATAAAACGGACACATCCTCAAAATTAGGAGACAATAAGTGAGCCCTCGGGGATAAGGTGTTTCATTTATTTTAGAAAAGTTGGCAAAGTTTTTAAAGAACCTATTAAACTACTGTACCGTCGACTTTTAATGGTGACAACAAACAGCAACTGGTCCAAAAAAAAGGTAAAATTAAAAATTTATAAAGTCATTGAAATTGGAGGCAAAAAAGTTACACGTGATACGGTCAAGGCGATCCCAAATCAAATTGCATAGCTACAATTTCCATCCCATTTCAACTGTAAAAGAGATCAACGTTAAACTGTATTTGCATTTAATAGTGTAGATTGGCTCAAACAAAGTGTAAACAGATCTCCAAGAGCAGTAAAGGTTAGGTCTTGATCTTCCTCAGAAACTCCATGGCTTGATTTTCCTGAGGGCAGACCAATCAAAAAATTGAAGCTTTTTGTTTTTATCGTATTTGTCGATAGTTACAAGGGTCAAAATTGAGGCTAAACATTTTGAGCTTCTGTCAAGCCCTAATGTCCAAAAACATAAAACAAAAACATATGATTAAATAAAAATAATTATTAATCAGATTAGGACTCGTCATTCATATTTACTTTACAAGAAACTTAAATATTTGGCTAACCGGGTACTGTCTTTCATTTCTTAATAAACCCTTTTTCAAGGCTGTTCCACCATTCCTTGAAGCCAAGGAGGGCAAGAGAAAAACTGGCCAAGCCAAGGATGTCCATGAGGTAGGCACGGAATAAACTATACCCTCAAATAACTTTTTTTGCACACATACCCTTGTGATCAGGTCTGTCAAGATCAAAAATTAAACATAATAAAAAAAAAGGAACGTACAAGAGGTACACACAGGTAAAGAAAGGAAAACACAGGTATGGACATAACTGTTCTACTGTCACTTCTTGACGAATAGACTTCTAAGAAAAATAGAAATAAAATCAAAAACAATTTAATAGAGAAAGCTAAACAAAGATGGCCTCTCGACCAAGTTCAATGTTTTCTATGATCAAGTTTTGTTTCTAATACCTTGCCTCCTACATCTAAATTTCAGAAGCGTTCTGTCTTGGTGTCACACAATATTAACTAGATAATTAACCATTACAAGCAGTGGATCGGCTAAGCATGAGAATCGTGCATTTTTTCAAGACAGCATGAAAGTTGGTGGAATCGATCACTAAAACGCCGTCAAAATGTCGTCTAACGTTGCAAAATTGTCAAATAAGGTTCTAATAGCCTAAGAAAGTTTAAAAAATGCTACTGGACCCACTGGTCGTCTCATTTTTATCCTCAGATTAAAAGAACGTCGTCTAAATGTCAGAAAACGTTGCGAAAATTCAAATTGGATTTTAATAGCCTAAGAAAGTATTAAAATAGGTAAAAAAAAACGTTGCTGAATCTAGTGTTAGTTTCACTTTCACGCTCAGAGCATAAGAACGTCGTCAAAGCGTCACAAAACATTGCGAAATTTCAAATAGAGATTTGCTGATATATGAGAGTCAGTAAATTAAAGCCGTGGATGAGGCCTTATGCTGAAAATTCCTAGAACGGGAGGCAACGAATTAGGTGTCAAGAACGTCGTCAAAAAGTAGTATAACTTTGCTTATCTTAAAAAAAGAGTTTAGATAGGGCTTGAATAGGTAAAAACGAGCTTCTGAGCACACTGGCGAAAAATGATGCTCGGATCGGACAGGCCATTTTAGCATCGTGTTAGAGGCCATAAATCAGGATTGCAAACCTCATTTTTCTCAAAAATTGAAACGTTATCAGAAGCTCCTATTAGGTTGTGTGGGGTTCTGTGGATGTAACAAACGTAAAAAAATAAAACATCGGACATCGACTACACAAACTGATTCCAAGAATCAAAGTTATGTTTCAGAACGTTCTGGATATGCTGAGTAACATGAGTTCATTTTTTGAAAATAAAAGCCGAGCATCGACTATACAAACCGATTCCAAGAATCAAATCGCATTTCAGAACGTTACGTATATTCCGAAAATGCCAAGTAACGAATGCTTTTCGCAGTCAATTGGGTGCAAGAAGTGCAAGAAAGCAATTGGGTGAGTGAATCAACATTTGTATTACAATAACATATAGCCTAAATGATATTACAAAAAGATATCTTAGGCACTTAGAGAAAATTCATCATAATTGGCAAAAAGAGGTACTTAAAATCGCTTGAAAACGAAGCTTCATTTCGATTGAAATTTGGCAGGAAACAATAACTTTTTCAATAATTATATCAACAAAGTAATAATTTTATTAAGCACGAGCACATTTTCCGCTACATTTACATCTGGCGGTACATTACAGATTTTCTATTAACCATTTTCACCTTTGAACACAACCTCTTTTGCAATTGCACTTGGTCAGCTCCTTGCAGGCAGAAGACACTTCTGCTAAATCACTCCAATATGGAACCCATTTTCCACCTTTGTCTCGTTTCCATCCTCATTCTGAAGGATCAAGTTTAAATCAAGTCTATGCGACTGTAGCGAATTCCAAATTTTAGCTCAGAAAATAACGTATAGAATACTGAAGCATTGCTCCTCTCGTTAGAGGAATTTCTTCCACCGATTTGGCTTGGCTAAACAGGTTTATTGTTAGTCTCTTTGATATCAGCATCACAAGTCGTGCGGTCATACTGAAGGATTAAAAATCATTCGAGATCAACAGCAACGTCCATGTCAATGTCCTTGTCACATTCGGTTGCACTAGTCATCGATAAAGATATTTCGGGATAGATATGCCAAAGATTCCAGCTTGTAGCACGGCCAACGTTTGCAAATGAAGATGTGGCGTTGCAGCCAAGGAAGGTACGGAGCATTGGCAGTGCTTTTCATTTGGGAGTCCCAAGCTCCGCCGCGATGCAGTGTATTGGGATAAACTTGTGATTCGCACCAGCTCCAAAGAACATCCCCAATTCCTCGACATTCAAATCGTGGAAAAATTGAACCACCCAAACGAGAACATCCGCGAAAATCGACTGAACCATCAGGAACTTGTACCCATTATCACTACCTACCTTCGCGTGCAGAACAATGCGTATATCCGCCTCTTCATGTCCACAGGGACTTGAATTTCCACTATCGATCATTCGGTCAGAATACAACACAAGTTCTTTCCTCGTAGCAAATAGCTCTTGATCTTCGGGTTGGTTTCCTACAAAATTTCAGAAAGGAAGTCAAACAGCTCTTTCTTATTCTCATCAACCCACAAAAGGTCTTTCCATTTCGACTTCTGGGGTATTCTTGTTGTGAAGAAGCAGGAGTTCTAATCTCCGTTCCATGCTTTGTTCTTGTTCCAGATTGCATAGACTTCCTGTCCACGTCCCATACGACATCAAGTCTTTTGCTGCGCATGAGCTGAGATCGGATATACGGAATGAACGCGTCAACTGCGTAATCCCCAAAAGTTTTGTTTTCACCAGGGGTCAACATATGTAGGATGACTGCGCCATCCAAAATACACTGCGATCTAAACAGAGATAAAATAGATATTGTCAACTATGAACATGTTTCTTTACTTTCGAACAGCAGTGGAATGAGATCAGACAGTGGTTGTTACCTTAAGACTAAGCGGTTCTACACAGACTCCTTGCAGGGCTGTTCTCCTTTTTTATATAGGGATGAAACAAGTACTTTTACCTGAATAATTCATCGACAATCTAACACAAGCAATTAGTTGAAATCATCTTCGAATGGGTTTTTTAATTCTCTGATAACATCAGCAAGCTTCTTCACACCAACCAAAAACTGTTTCTGCGTATTTTCATTTTCGTCATGATGCGTAGTCGGACTGTTTTTCGTTCCAAAATACTAGAGCTCCAACTCTTCAATCAAATTCCCAATTTCTGGTCCAGCAACTAAAACTGGACTTCATTCCATTCCCTTAAGTACTTCATTCCATTGCTCGTATGTCTGATCAATCGGTATGCTAGAAAAGCGACTGCCCGTTTTCTGAATAGTGAATCTTCCCGGCTTGAAGTTGATTGGCAAAGATGAATGACTAGTTTCAAGAGCCAACATATCACGGACGTTTACTGAAAACTATCTCGCACCGTTTTTGCAGTCCATCAAGAAAAACTATGGCATCAGTTTCACCAGTGTTTCAACATATAGCTCAAAAATTGCCTCTCGAAACGACCACTCAATATCAATAGCTCGAAGTTCCAATAACACCAACTTCCAGTAGCAGAACTGGGCGGACTCGTTTGTCCGTTTTTATGTCCAAAATCTGAATGCATCTTCTTTCTCTCAAGTAACCACATTTGAATCAGAACTTATGTCATATGCACGCCTTTTACAGACATATAATGCACCTGCAGTGCATAACTGGTTCTAGATATGCTTGAAGCAACTCCGTATGAATGTGCTCTGCCTAGAGTAGCTGTCGCCCCATGCTATCAGCGACTCAGTCCATCTGCTTCCATGAAGAAGATATCCTACAGTCTTCAAAGTGGTCATTTCAATATATAAAAAGTCGACAAGTGCCACTATTTTGTCTTCACCGAACTGCAAAGAATTTAGCCTTTGCTGCTCTTTCATCAAAGCGTACAGTGGTTGATCTCAAACATCAATGCCCTTTTTTTGCCAAGTTTTGCACAGGTTAGGTCTCGTCCTAGGCTTTAATTTACTGACTTTACTATCAGCACATCGTTATTTGTTTCTTTGCGACGTTTATACGATGTCCTTATGATCTGAGCATAAAAGTGAGAGAGCGGTGGGCTCAGCAGCATTTTTTATCCATTTCAAGACCCTCCGGGCTATTAAAGCCCCATTTTAATTTGCGACGTTTTGCGACGTTTGGACGTCGTTCTTAAGATCTGAGGATAAAAGTGAGACGACCCACTGGTTCTACAGCATTTTTTATCTATTTTAAGACTTTCTTGGGCTATTAAAACCCCATCTGACAATTCACGACATCGAATTTTTTTGCTCCAGATCCAGGATTGTTCAGCGCTGTCGAAAGTAAATATCCACCAACTTTCATGCTTTTTTCTTCGTAGATTTAGTTAGCGATCTCAGTCAACTTTTGCAGTTGTATGCAAGGTTTGATGGTGACAGGTTAGGTTTTTAACCCATTTCTGAGATTTATAACCTAATCTAACCTAACTCAGCCTAACTTTAACTTTTACCATCAAAGATTGCACAAGACTGGAAAAGCTAATTCGCAAAGCTAATTCAATCCAAGTAGAAAAATAGTAATTTCAAAAAATCACCGGTGAATGTCGTCATTAACCAGATTTCGGACATTCACTGTCACATATGTATGTCTAGAGACGAATTCGCCCAGTAGACAACTTTTTGATAGTTCTAAGATAATTATCAATTCAGGATTTCTTTATCAAATAAACGCAAAGTAGAAACAATAGGGAAATTCTTTTCAAGACGGTGGAAATCAATTCAGTGGATATTTTGGCCCTATGTCCAAGGGCTGCCTTCAGCACAACACGAGAAAGAAAGAAAAATTTATATATATATACATACATAAGCTTACATTAAAATGTGAGTCCTGGTTGAACTTCGTTGAAGTAAGGATGCTGGGGTTGTTTTCAAAGTGTTTTTTTAAAAACATTATTAGTTTTAATTCTCACATTTTAATGTAAGTTTCTGTATATATATTTTTTTTTCTCGTGTTGTGCTGAAGACGGCCCTTGGACATAGGGCCGAAATATCCACTGAATTGATTTCCACTGTCTTGAAATAATTTCTCTATTGTTTCTACTTTGTAATGGTTTGTAATGGAAAGGCAGTGAAGTCTTCGTCACTGATTTCTTTATGTAGTTTTCTGTCCTTATTTGGGCCAAGATATTGTTTTGTGACACATAATGTAGAAACCGGCACTTGCTGTAACATAGTCTCTTTTATTCATTAATGCCTTGTTGTGGCCCAATGCCAAGCACTAACTGCTTTGGTTTTGTTGGTTTGTTTGCTTCCTATTCTTCCTGTTATTTCTTCCTATTGATTCAGTAACAGTGCCTTCCGTCTACCCGATAATAACAACATTCTTACTTTGTTACTTTCATAAAATTTACGTCTATTTGAGATTTAAGAGTGGCATGAACTAGTTACTTGCCGTAGAGGAACGGGGAGATAATACTTAAAAAGTAGCAGAGAAGTGAGTTGTTTTCTAAAGAATCTCAGGTATTGATTGCTAATGAGTGATTGACTGAAACAGAACCGTTACAACTGAATTAGAATACCCAATAAAAAGCAGAAACCGAATATTATATCCATATTTAGGTATCGATCCTTAGTACACTGCCATGAATCAAAAATTGAAATAAAACTCACTCTTTATTCTCCTGTTTCGCCGCTAGAATGTGTTTGATATTTTGCATCCGTGCTGAATCCTTAAAATAAAACTTAGATTCAATAATTTTGAACTCAGGACCAAAATATTTGAATTCAGAAAATAAGAACTTGAAGCATCTCAAAATTACAAGCTTAATTCCTTAGTACGTTTTACTCGCAAGTCAACGATATCGGCTAAAAGTTTTTGAGTAAAATATGGTAAAGTGGAAGTTTATAGATTACAGTAGTCATAGGCAGCGCGATAGTGCTGCCTATAGTAAAGAGCCATATGGGCACATTATATATAGGCCTATATATATATATATATATATATATATATATATATATATATATATATATATATATATATATATATATATATATAATATATAATAAAATAACAATTTATTTATAACCCACATCATAACAAGTTATGGCACTTGTGGAGTAACGTAAAAAAAAATTAAATACACTGCAAATAAAATACACTACAAATAGAAAAAACACTACGCTACAATGAGATTAACCGAACAGAAGGACCAAAGGATGATGAGGCGATAAAAGATAAAAAGCTGATTCCGATAACCTTCCATGCAGGAAGGCCAACTTTGTACTTATATCAGGAACATCAAACTTACGAATTATCTTACCATTGCTATACAAAGGGGGGGGGTAAAGTAAAAATTTACAATATCTGAAATAAAAAGTCCGAATCTGATTAACATCTTTTTTCTTTAGAAGGGGATAAAGACCAGAAATATAAAGGCCAGAATGATCACAGAATGTAGCATATAGCCTACCCAGTGCATGTCTATTATACTTCCCTCGATTAGCAACTATCTTGGAATAGCCCATTTGAATTTTCTTTTGAATATCACGAACAGTGCACTGCCATAGGCAAGAAATTGAATTAGTAACAGTAATACCTAACCACCGAAAGGCGGAAACAAAGGGTATAGAAAAACTACGACAAGCTAAGGGAGCATTAGAGGAAGTCGGACCATTAAAAACTAGAAATTCACATTTCTCAACAATAAGAGAAAGACCAATTTTAGAAAATAAACGTGAAACTTTTGAGACCATAAAGGAGAGACCTTGCTTATTTTTACACAAAAGTAGAAGATCATCACCACAAGCAAGATAAGAAACATCTGAGAGTACGATAAAATAATTTCATCTAATTTCATCTAAAATACCAGAAATGCACATTTTGAATATATTTGGTGATAAAACCCCTCCCTGTTTGACACCCCGACATAAACGGACAAACGGAGATCCAGATTTATGAATTCGGAGGAAAGAATTCTCATACCAAAAACGAAGAAGAAAAATGACTGAAAGATTTACACCATTATTAAAAAGAAAAAAAAACTTGACTGTGAACTACATTGTCAAAAGCTTTAGAAAGGTCCAAAATACATATATAAAGTGGCTACCCCTCAGCCAGCCTATTCTTAAGAGCGGAAGAAAGAACACGGTATGCATGTTGACAACTAATACCAGATTGAAACCCGAACTGATTCGATCCGAAATTCATATTTTCATTTAAATGAGGAATTAAGATATATTCAAGGATCTTACTCAAGTTACACGTAGTGGTTATAGGGCGATAAGATGAACATTGAGAAGGGAGTCTTCCCCGCTTTAGAATTAGTATTTATTATTAAAAAAGGTGGACATGATTGAACTTTAGTGTCCAAAAAGATGAAGGACATTCAAGTGAACCTTACAGAGAAAGTCGAGGGGATTGTTGAACTATACCACGCTTTCAACACATTATATTTAAGTACAAGCTTATAAATTACAATAATATCTAAAAAGACTGCTGTCAGAGTGCATACGAAATTTACTCACTATTACTATCTAGTAAAAAAAAATTTGAAGAAACCGGTAAAATAAAGTCTGAACTTGGAAAGAAAGAACCGAGGAGCCCTAAACGAATAATTTTCATGTAATAGTAGTTTTTAAAGTAAATTTTCTGCTTCATTTCAAATACTATTGAATCTAAAAGTGCAGTTGCTGTTTTGTTCCTTAAAATTGTTATCAAATTCCTCAAACAGGTAAAGCTTACAAAACCCTAATTTCCAAAAATGCTGCAAAAACTGCTACACACACACACCCCTGCTCCATCCCAATCTAAGCAAAATTTACCTCTAAGCCCTCCCAAGAAGCTGTCATTTCCCTTAAATATTTGCTTATGACATCCTCCGCCTATTTGGGGACAACCTGCTTTTCGTTTGGCCGTAGACCGTTCGCCAACAAGAAAAATCTTTGGCAATCTGTCATACTTCATCCGCAGAACGTTTCCCAGTCATCTTATCTTTATGCCGACGTTGAATATTTTTAGTTATTATTATTATTATTATTCAAAGATGCCCACAGGTGGGAAGACATAACATTGTCCCTCCCACTGTAGCAGCTAAAAGTGCAAAATTTTAAATCATTTTAATATTTAGCTTAGGGACATTTGGTGGTAAATTTGTCGAAGTATCAATTAATTCACTAGCTGATAAACACACCATTCGATTTAACGCCAAAAAACACCTACCAAAACAATAATTGCTACTGTGTATTTGTACCCCAATTCCCGGCAGGTAAATTTGGCATTATGAACAAACTATTGATGAGAAGAAGTACAGATATAATTCAAACTGACAAAACTTGTAATTTCGTATATAGGCTAGGGCAAATTCTAGACACAAAGGGGAGGGGAACGAGACACAATTTTAAAAATAGCAATTACTATACTCAGGAACAAAATTGAATGGCGAATCGGATGGTATGCTTATCTTTGAGCTAAAGAATTCAAAAAAGCCTCGGTAAACTAACCAATCAGGAGAGGTTTTAATCTTCAAGTCTTTCTAGAGTTTTATTTGGTCATTGGGTTTCTGTTAACTTTATGATGAATAAAAAAAAACACTACTCAAAATACAAATAGTTGCTTGGCTAAACATGAATAAAAGAAACTACGAGTAGAAAAAGCATGAAGATAGTATGAATAAAACTTGCTGTAAATCAGAGTAATGACAATCCAAAAGTTAAAACAAAACGTTTGGTTAGTACCAGATTAACCGAAAGTTGTATGGGGCTTGCTTGACACCATAAAAATGGAGAACATTCTTAAAGCTGATTTGAACATGGTCTTAGTCAATTTGTTCTTTATGAAATCGTTATTCCTTCAATAGTGAAGTTTTTTATTGTCATTTTTGCTATTTTTTGGCAATTTTTGGGGAAAACTCTTGTGGATGTGCAAAATTATGAACTAATCAAGTATATTAAATCAAATCCTCAAAAGCTTCAGGAAAAACAGTAAATGATGGAACTATCTTAGAATTTAAAAAAAAAAAGAATAAAATTGGGTTAAAGACAGTGTTTGAAAAAATTTCTACGAAGTCAATTTCATAGGTTTTTGTCAAGCATAGGTGGAATATATGGTTTTGTGTCCAAATATACTATCTCCTGTTCAAAACACACACCAAAATGAATCTGCTCAACTGACTGTTGATTTAAATCATCAACTAACAGTCAAGCAGGCTGAATTTGGCTTCACATCTGCCCTGATGCTACTTGCTCTACAAAATAACTTTTTATTTTGATGAATTTTGCAACGCTGTCCAGTTTCCTAGAACAGCATTTGTAAATGTGATTTTGAGGCAGTCGCTCTAATAAGATTGAGCAAGGCTTTTGAATTCTTTTTGAACCTTTTAAAGAAAGGAGTTTACCTGTAGACAACAAAATTAAAATTTTAACTTAGAAACAATAGTCATTACAACAATAGATTTGGTTAAAATTTTGTATTTTAATCAGTAACGGAGATAAGAAATCTCCGTATATAGATCATAATGTGGCTGAAACAAATTGGAAGGACAGGAGATTGCCTTAGGATTGGTAAAAGAAAAAAGGTATTTACACTGATTATTAAAATAGTTTGTTGTTAATTTTCACTCAAAGTTGGACATAGTGCTAAAATTTTATTTTATTATCATTACATTTAACCTGTAGTAGTTTCTTCTCCTTTTTATGTCGATGCGCAAGAAAGCCGTCAGAATAATATAATAAGCTACAAATATTTGACAGCATAGATGCGCACGATTGAATTTACAGATTTCAGTCTATGCATAAAAATCCCGAATCCTGTGGTTCAAAATAGACAAATGCAGTTTTTCTCTCTAAAAAAAGGTCACATTTTGGGTCGAAAAACAGTGATGCTGTAAATAAACTACTTTGAAATATTGGATTTAAGGTTGCACCCCCTCTCCCCCTAAAAAACAACTGTGGATTCCCCAGCAATGTCATATGATTTTCATATAATTCGTCGACTTGTCGTTTCGTTTCAATTTGACCTAATCCCATCCCTCAACTTCCAAAAAAATGCTGAATTTTCCTATAGCTTCATATATTCTCCATAGGCAGCTATTTGTCTAAATAAAATGCTAAATAATAAAAGTTTTGATAGAAAATACCTGACAGTCTGTTTGACTACCAGAGTCAGTCTCATTTTGAAATGTCTTTTCAATTGATGTACATCTCGACTTCCTTTGCCTGTAAAAGAAAATACAACTGAAACAAAAAGAAACAAGACAGAAAATATTACAAAGAAGAAAGTATTAAATAAACCCAATACACTTTCTTCTACAGTATTTTCTTCCGATTCCAAATGAAGTGAGTTAAATATAATGATGGTTTTTCAAAAACAGGGGAAAATATGTCCAACAAATGGTATTCTTAAGTTTACTAAAATTGTTCCCGAATTATTGCTATAGATAATTGGAATAATTTTTTATTTTAATTAGGCTACAAAAAATGGGATAAACAGCAAAATTGTTTCTTTAAAATCCTCTTTTATTACGGAAAAATTCAAACTTAATGTATTTCATTAAATATATATTTCGTCATATACAAGAATGTATTCCATCTTTAATTCTTCATATTTCAGCTCTAATTTAATTTAAATTCGGCGAAAATGGTTTTTCCAAAGACTTTCAGAAGAAATCAGATTAGTACGCAAGACTTAGAATATGGTATTATATGAATTCATAATATAAAAAGCATTGGTCAAGGATATGCGTTAGGCCCCTGTCTTTATCTTCTATACTTCAACGATTTGTTTAATTTTGTTCCTATGGTTAAAGTTATTATACTTGCAGATAATACTGTTTTATTACTGCCACACTAAAACACTCGTAGTCTGTTTTCTACTTTAAATACTTGTCTCAGCATGCCAACTTCGATGATTTTTTTTCACCTGAAAGAAAGAAGCAGCCTCAAAACTCAATCATCCCACATATGAGGGGGCTGCTCCTTTCTGTTTTTCAACCCTTGCTGTTTACTGTAAAGTCTTAAAGTTTTTCAAAAATACCATTCAAATTTAAAGACCCCTGTGTTTGGTCTTTCTTAAAGGATAGTAACAAAAAGTCAAACTTTAGTGTAATAAGCAAAAGGCTGAGGAAAGAGAGTCCATCTCATAAACGGAAAAATTTCTGTTCGTTTTAAGATTCAATCTTGCTCTTTACTTTCAGTAAGAAAAGCTCTTTACTTTCAGTAAGAAAAAACTTGTTACTTTTATTTAATTTTGATCCTTTTTCACATCATGGCCAGAAATCCCATTCCCCCCTAAAACTTACCATGGAAAATTCCCCGTGGAAACTTTACTCTCTACAGAGAATTCTCCCGTGGACCCTTGTCCCCCCCTCCAAAAAAAAACTTCTCCCAAATAAGACTCCGTATATTTCCCAATACCAAATCTGACATGGAAACAATTGGCAAATTGCGCAACTTACAGCCCTTTCTCCACGGACTATCGAGGGGGGGGGGGGTCATGTCATCCCCAAAGGCATATTTAGTGGACCTTTCAACTAGGCTAAATCAAATGGCTGCTTGAAAATTTGATAGGACGTCTTTGGGGGAAAAGGAGTATAGGAGGGGGCTAGTTGCCCTCCAATCTTTCTGTCACTTAAAGAGGGCACACTAACTTTCTATTTTCGTTCAAATGACTCCTCTTCTGATCTTCCAGGAGCATTATTTTTCAACAAGATCAGCTCTAGGAGGAAAAAATAAACATACATTTGTGATCTTTCTTCTAGCCAAAAATGCAAAATTCTCCATTCTGTATATAGGAGCTTGAAACTTTTACAGTATGGTTCTCTGATGTGCTGAATCTGAAGGTTTGATTTTCATTAAAATTACTTGACTCTTTAGGGCATGTCCCCCTTTTTTAAAAATCAGGCAAATTTTTTCAGGCTACTAATTTTTTATGAGCAACAAGGAACTCAATGAATTTTCTATATTTGGAACCAGCATCATAAAGAGCCAATTCTTTTTTATGTATCTATTGTTATCGAAACTCCATTTTTTTAAAGTTTTAGTTACTATTGGTCTGAGTTGCTGCTTGCTTACAGTTTGTTACCAAAAACCGTCTGATAATACTAGATAATACTAGTATAATTAGCATACTAACTAGCATAAAATAATGCTAGTAATTATTTAATAATTAAAGCTTCCATGTGATATAAAGATCTATAAAGATCTCTAAAAGTAATTCTATACTTCACCATAACACTGTTTATCTAAACAGGGCTTGTTTAAATAGGTCTAGTAAGGTCTAGTATTTACGTATTGATATTAATAAGAATCTAATATTTAAAATGTATTTGTACAACTTGTCTTTAAGATATCTAGACATATTAACAAGGTCAAGTATTTGTGCTTGGTTACTGATGAAAATTTACCAACCGAAATTTATTTGTGCAATTTTTCTTTGAAATATTTGCATTCCATTTGGGCAGACAATTTCCAAAGTTCTTAAAATCCCTAATATAATTACACAGCAAAGCCAATAAGTTTATTTTTGAACTATTGTAAACCTCAATCTGAAATATAGTCTATAATAACAAATACTAGTTTTTCTCCACATCTTTCTGCTTTTTCCATTTTCGAATGATTTTAATTCAATTATATTTTGTGTATGTGTATTAATTTCTCTTTATTTGCAAAAATGAAGGATTGTCATGTTAAAGCAGTATTATAACAGTTAAATAGCTCTGTTGGCTATTTGTTATCTAACTTTGCCTTTATTTTTGTTGTTCAAGTTATGCTCAATTTTATTTTATTTTTATTTATTGTTTTTTTTGGGGGGGGGCTTTACAAGCCTTTAAGGGTTTAATTACAAAAAATTTCTTATACATTTTGTTCCTGAATTGTTTTTAATGTATTTTAGTTGAGGAAAAAGAGATCTTTGGATAAGATATTACCAAGTGCTTTTTCAATATGTTTATCCGTAATTTTCATTTATTTAGTAATAGAAAAATACTGCCCTGGGGATTATGCATCAATTTCCACTTCCACTATCCCGTCGTCTCTCCCTTACAACTAATTATGTATCAAACAGTTCGTGGTAACGAACTGTAGTCAGGAGCGACCCGGCTCAATAGCAACCAAAACTCTAAAAAATGGGGTTTTGATATCAATAGCTACATCAAAAGAATTGAATTTTAATGCTGATTTTAAATATATAAGTTTAATCAAGTTTAATCTTACCCATCAAAAGTTACGAGCCTGAGAAAATTTGCCTTATTTTAAAAATTAGGGGAAAACAACCCCTAAAAGTCATAGAATCTTAACGAAAATCACACCATCAGATTCAGCATATCAGAGAGCCCTATTGTAGAAGTTTCAAGCTCATATCTACAAAAATGTGGAATTTTGTATTTTTTGCCAGAAGACAAATCACGGGTGCGTGTTTATTTGTTTTTTGTTTTTTTTTCCCAGGGGTCATCGTATCGACCATGTGGTCCTAGAATGTCGCAAGAGGGCTCATTCTAACGGAAATGAAAAGTTCTAGTGCCCTTTTAAGTGACCAAACAAATTGGAGGGTAGCTAGGCCCCCTCCCACGCTCATTTTTTCTCCAAAGTCAACGGATCAAAATTTTGAAATAACTATGTCTTTGGGAATGACTTATTCCCCCACAGTCCCTGGGGGAGGGGCTGCAAGTTACAAACTTCGGCCAGTGTTTACATATAATAATGGTTATTGGGAAGTGTACAGCGTTTCCAGGGGATTTTTTTTTTTGGTTTTGGGGTTGAGGGGAGGGAACTATGTGGGAGGATCTTTCCTTGGAGAAATACGTCATGGGGGAACAGAAATTCAATGAAAAGGGCGCAGGATTTTCTAAAATTACTATAAAAAAAACAATGAAAAAATAAACATGGAAAAGTTTTTTCAATTGAAAGTAAGGAGTAGCATTGACACTTAAGACGAACAGAGATTATTACGCTTATGAGGGGTTCTAAAAATACTTTAGCATAAAGAGCGAGGTATTTAGGAGGAGATAAATACCTCGCTCTTTATGCTATAGTATTTTTAGTAATTTCAACTATTTATTCTACGGCCTTTCGGATTCAGGGGTCATTCTTAAAGAATTGGGACAAAACGATTTAGTGTTACGATTTAGTGTAAAGAGCGAGGTATTAACGAGGGTACAAACCCCCTCATATACATAATAAAAATTTAAGAATATAAAAGTTGGTTACGTAAGCTAAATCTTAAGTTACGTAAATTTTTTACTAATAAAAACATTCGTTAAAAATTAAAATTTATAGTTGCCTTTTTATGTAACCGAAAAATTGCAGGGCAACTAGGCTTTCCCCACCCCTTATTTCTCAAAATCGTCTGATCAAAACTAAGAGAAAGCATTTTAGCCAAAAAAGGAATTAATATGCAAATTTCATTTTAATAGTTTATGTGTGAAGAGCCAAAATCAAACATGCATTAATTCAAAAAAGTTCAGAAATTACATAAAAAAAACTAGTTTTTTTAACTGAAAGTAAGGAGCGACATTAAAACTTAAAACGAACAGAAATTACTGCGTATATGAAATGGGTTGTCCCCTCCGCAATCCCTCGCTCTTTACGCTAAAGTTTGACTCTTTGCCACGATTCTGCTTTTTAAAACAATTAAAAACTTTAGCGTAAAGAGCGAGGGATTGCGGAGGGGACAACCCATTTCAAATACGGATTAATTTCTGTTCGTTTTAAGTTTTAATGTTGCTCCTTACTTTCAGTTAAAAAAACTAGTTTTTTTATGTAATTTGTCCAAAAGCTCAATGAGAGTTGGCATGTTTTAGCATTAAAATACAACCTTTGAGGCAATTCACTCCCTCCCTAACTACAAAAAAATCAGAAAAACCCATTGTAGATGTCTAAGCTCTTATATACAAATGTCAGGAATTGAAAACATAAGGGAATTTACATAAGACAGTAAAATTTATTTAGACCTTAAAAATACCTCAAAGGATACATTTTAATGCCAAAACATCCTAACTCTCATTGAGTCTTCACTTTTATGCAGAATTAATTCGAAGGGAGAGACGAGTGGAGGGTGGAGGCAGAAATTGATGTATAGTCCCCAGGACTGTATACAGGACTTATGTAATTTTTTGGGGGGGGGGTACCAAAATTTAAAAAAAATCAAAATGTGGAATTAATATTTAATCCCCTTTGATTTCTGCGAATATTTCTTGTCTATACCGATATTATGAAAGAAAAGAGCAACATTAAACACCAAAATAAGTTAGAATTTCTTCCATATGGAAAGGAGGATAGCCCCTTCCTCACCCCACCTCCACTTTGTGGTCGTAGAAACTTCAGGGGACGCTTACTCGATGAGAAGCTGAGGGTTCAAGTCCTATTTTAAAAGTTGAATGTAAATGAAGACCAACCATTATTGCACTGAAAAAAAAACGTTTGAGCTAAGATAGCATATTTTCAAACCAACAAAAAAAATATGACTATATTTTTTTCAACCAAATATAAAAAGCTGAACTATACTAATACAGCTAGTACAAGTAACAACTCACTGCAGCTCCAAGCAACCTGAGGCCAACACAGCTACAAATGCTCCTCCTCCAGTCTAATCTATTCAACCCCCCTCTTTACACCCTCCCAGGAAATTAATATCTTCCTTATAACTTTTTTGCAACATCCTCCCGTCCCAACTGCAGAAACCCTGCTTTCCGTTTAGCCCTAGACGGTTGGCTGACAAGTAAAATCTGTGGCAATTTGTCATCCTTCATCCACAGAATGTACCCTAACAACCTCAACCTTTCTATCATTATAACCCTAGAAAGTGCGATTGAACGGAACTTTTCGTAGAGCCTACTGTTTAAAACATGGTTAGTTAACCAGGTACCCAAAACAACCCATAGACATTTTCTCTGGAAGCCATCTAGAAAATCTTCCTCCGTTTTGGAGCACCCATGCTTCAGAACCATATTTGACCACTGTCATCACTATAGCTTCCAATATTCTAAGCGTGGCTTGCAGACTTACCTTCCTATTCTTTCGAAGTTTTTTCAATTGTGAAAAAAAACCCTGGGCCTTGGCAATTCTACTTCTAGCTTTTTCACTCCTCCCACCATCTTTACTAATAATACTACCAAGGTAAGTGAAAATGTCTACTTGATCGATCTTTTCGTTACCCAACGTCACCTTGACGATTTAGTCTTCTTAAAATTAATTCTCAGACCTATTCTTGCACCCTCAGCTCCTAAAACCTCTAAAATTCATTTATTCATTTATTTTGCTAAACACTTTCATCTAGGTTGCTTAAATCATCAGCATAATCTAAGTCCAGGAGAGTTATTCTTCCCTATTTGATACCTTGTTTTCCCATTGTCTTTCCTGTGCTCCTTAAGACAAAGTCCATCAAAATAATTCATCAGAATAGTTCAATGGAAATAGAATACAACCCTGCTTAATATCTGATTTGGTACAAAAAACCTACTAACCACATTTCCTACCTTAACTGTAGCAGTGTTACTCTCGTACACGGCACTAATGACTCTAATGTATTTGTCTGGTATACCATACAAATATGAGACCATTGCTAAAGCCTCTATCAACAGAACCAAAAGCTTACTCATTATCTATAAAACTGGGACCAAATGTTTTCAATAACACAGGCAATTCTCAATTATTATCCTAAGATGAAAATTAGCTCAATGATCACTCATAAGTGACAAATCACTTCTCAATTATTATCCTAAGAGTGAAAATCTGGTGGACTTCCCCTTTTTCAAAAATCACATTCATGATCTTCAGTAACTTATTTCTAACCTGATAGCCACCATATTTAAGAAACTCATTTACCACACTATCAGCACCTGGGGCCTTATTCTAGAACAGCTGAGCTTTATTCTTTTGTCCTCTTATTTATTTAGACATTTGTTCCCGTCCTATATTCTATTTTTTTGTCCCTCTCCTAGATTTAGAAAAACAGGCTACCTGTTTTTGTATGTTCTTAAAAAAACAGCATTTTTGGGCTTTTGCATTGATAAGACAATAAAATTGTATTAAGAATAAATTCCCCCCCCCCACCCCAAATATTTTTGTGAATTGATACCAGGGTTTATCTACATATTTTCCCTTTTTCTATGGTCTTTCACTAGTTGAATTATATTTCGACTATTTGCTATATATATATATATATATATATATATATATATATATATATATATATATATATATATATATATATATATATATGTGTGTGTTTATATTTACATTTTTCTAGATATTATACATTTTTTAGATATTTGTCAACTCCAAATACAAATCTGGCTAATTGTATTTTGATTGTTATATAAAGCTTGACTCTCCATATTGCTCATGATTCTAACACATATTTAATTGCACAAAACCAAGCTAAATTCAAATAACATACTTAGACAATTCAGCTTGCAGCGAGTTTTTAAATTCAGCAACTGTTGATTCGATAACATTTTTTATCTCTTGCTGAATTCGATTAGCTGCAGCAACATCATTTTTTTTATAGAGAAAGGGCTTGTCAGAAAACTTCTTGCCAGAATGACTATTTGACATGCTGTTGTTTGGGCTCTCATTACCATTCTTCTGTAAGCTAAATGATTCCATTTTATTCCTTGATAGCTAGGTCTAATTTTGCTGCAGAGTTGAGCCAATGAACACCATGCTCCTGTCAATGAAAATAGAATAAATTTATGCCATTCTTAAGTAGCTAAAAAAAACTCAAGGTTTCAGGGTGTAACCTTGAAAACATAGGCAAAACTAATATATATTTATATGATTGGATTCACTAGGCTCAAAATGTCACCTCACCAAGCCAGATATATTATGAAATTTAGAATTTTTCTTTGAGAAGGATCTATGCTTGCTTATGAAATAAGAAGACTGATCTTTTTTCAACAATCTTCAACTAAAATTCAGTGCATTTTCAATTTTAAAAAAAAGTAAGCCAAATTTCAAAATGTAGTTCTGTCAAAGAATAGAGCAGAATTTCAGCTATGAAATGACGCTAAAATTGTTATCTTTCCTTGGCATATTTAAATCGTAATGGAGCAGAAAAATATTTCAATGTATATAAACTCAGTGTAGCCTATGTTTGGAAATTAAGTTCTACTGACATTTTAAAAATTATGTTGCTTGTAAAAGTCAATAGGTGATTCATCTTCTGAATGAAAGCAATTTAAATGCAATTCAAATTCATTGAAAAATCTATAAAGTTTCTAAAGACAAAACAATGAGTGAATGAACAGTAGAACAAAGGGTTCAACAGTTCAAAGAAGGGCACAATGAAGAAGGATGTGATGCCCATCTATATTTAACAACGAAATGGTTTTTACAGTTGATGAGAAGATCAAAGAAAACAAGACGACATAGTTATTCATTCCTAAGAATACTCAACAACACACTCTAAATGCGACAAAAATACAAAAAGAATTCAATACAAAAATACAAAAAAACAGAAATACAAAAGAACAAAAAGAATTTTTGCTGAGACGTTTCTGACCATCCTCTATAAAGCCCCAATCTTGTCCCTAGCAACTTTCTTTGTTTTTCTAGCTACTTGTTCATGTGTTTATTTCAAAATAAAATGTACTTGCCAAAAATGTCATGTATCTAACTATAAAATGGACATGTATGTGTCACATCTGCTGACTTCTCATAAATTCTGAGCTCTGAAACTAGAATTCATACTCAAGGAAGCCACATAATTTTTAAGCATAAATTTAAATTCAGATTCCAACCATATCCATTCAAAATGTGAATTTTGAAGTGATTTTAGCTTGTTAGTAAAGTAACAATTCTATTCTATTGACAAATAAACTCAACATTTCTGTCTAAAACTCAAATTCAAGTTAAAAAGGAGCCTCTTACTGAGAAGCAAAAGTTGGATGGGTTTCTCTGCTGACTTATCAAGCCAAAAGGTATAATTCAATGAACCTTCACTATTGGCAGCAAGTATTTTAATGTCCATTGCGTATACAGATAATTTTTCTATCACAAGTGATAAAGTTTGCACATATATAGAACCTTAATTCTTATACTACTTTCATTGCCATCTAGGCAACCAAATTTGACTGTTATGGATGGAAGGGGGTCAGATAATAGCCAGAGAAGATGGTTCAAAACAAAAGAAAAGCTACATTTTTCTACCAAAATTCTTCAATTTGGCCGGAGTGCCCTCTTAACCAATCATGCTTTCTAACAACACGAAATTCTATTTCATTATGTCTGATATTTCCATTTTTTTTTTTTTTTTTTTTTTTTTTTTTTTTTTTTTTTTTTTTTTTTTTACTGTATTGATAGTCAATAGAATAACCCAATCGCAAATGTATGCTTTGGCTTGAACCTAATCTTATAAACTATAAGATACATCTTAATCTCAGATACAGAATTTGAAGTCACAACAAAGCAAAGTCACAGTGATGATAGTAATGAAGTTTTGCCTCGAGACTGAAAACAAAACAATGCAAATCATTGTCTTTTTGTGTGACCAAGAGCTCTATATATGTACTTATCATTAGATACATGATTTCCCTAGCTATTTAGTTAATTGGAGTTTTTAATCTGTCAACTTCACTCCAGCAGTCATTCTTGACATTTTTATTATCCTATTTTAGGCAATTCTATAAGTAATGATGAATTTATGGTGATTACTTATATTTATCCCTGGCAAATACAAACTATTAAAGAAGATGATGCAATCATTTACCGTACTTATAAATATTCTTGTCCAACCTGCAAAGTTAACCCTCCCCTCCCCCCAGTATTAAGCAGGCTATGATAGCAAACCTAGCTTCTGTTAAGGATAAATTCTTGAAATCTTTCAGGGAAGATCTCATGAAGGAGTTTGCCAGAACTATTCAGTTGACCCAAACACTTTCCCAACTGAGAACTGACATTAAAAGTGATACTTCTGCCCAGGTTAGTCATATGCCAACAAGGTATCACACACTGAAAATTTGCTTCAATCAGTGTGATCTGTATCATCTGTTCAACATCTAGTGGCTTTCTACAGTATTTACTCAAATGTCTCAGTGGCTACTGAGACATTGGCTGTTAGCTATTGATGCAATTGTCTCAATAATCAGTTAAATGGGCTGAAGAAAGTATAAATTTTCTGCAGTCAATTTAACTGAACCTGACATTTGTCAGATAGCATGTTAAGAGAAACAGCATTTTGCAAGACATTTGAATATTGTTGCCTAAGGAATCCCCCCCCACCATTCATGATGTTGTTTTCCTGTATAATTATCTGCTCATCACTTATGGAGTAAACATTGGCACCCCCACCTCTCCTTTTCTTTGTACCATCAACTGAACTTAGAAAGCAAATAATACAGAAATCCTTTGAGACAAAAGGATCAATCTGTTTCTATTGTAAATACCTTTAATCAAATGTCCAGCGAGATTAGGTGGCAATGAGCGTCCTGTGGAGCATCTTGCTGGTGGTGTGGCATCCCACCACCTTTCTTGGTGTGGGAGTCCTGATCAACTCCTTTCTTGAACACATTTATGATTTGGGACAGGAACGTGGCTTTAGAGAGGCTGTTCCAGTAAGGGACAGTTCATACAGAGAAAAATTTGCTGGTGCTCACATTGATGGCAATGGGGGGCTTGCAGCTTCTTTGTATGACCTCTCTCCATGCTTGCAATGGGTGAGGAGGAAACTTGACTTGAGAGGTCGTTTTCTAGCAGTTTGCGAGTAGTGATTGCGTCTCTTTTCTTCCTTTGATAGACTAGGACAGGGAGTTTGAGGGATACAAGGCATTCCTCATGCAGCTTGTCTTGCAAAGCTGGAATGGACTTTGTTGCTAGCCTTTGGACAATCTCAAGTATTTTAACATCCTTTTTATAATGGGGAGACGCTAGGGTCATTTTAAATCCCAAATACTTTTAGAGCTTGTAGACTCTGAACAAGATCTTAGCATTGTAATTGACTCCCAGCTCAAGTTCCATGGTCAAACTGAGAAAATAGACGCCAAAGCTACTAAATTAGTTGGTTTAATTAGATGAAGCTTCAAACATCTTGATAAGCACACTTTCACCAAATTCTACAAAGGACTTGTCAGACCAACCATTGAGTACGGAAACAACATCCAGGGCCCCAACTATAAAACAGACTCTGCTGAACTTGAAAAGGTACAAAGAAAAGCAACAAAACTTCTCCCAGGGCTCAAAGATTTGAGCTATGAAGACAGGCTACGCCAACTGCAGCTACCCTCTCTAAAATATAGGCGTCAATGTGGAGATCAGATACGAATTTACAAGGCAAAGAACAACCTGGAGAAACTTAGTTTTGTAAATTACCTGGAGCCTGCTAAAGTTAAAACTACAAGTGGTCATTTATATAAGGTTCCCAAACCAGTGACTCAGAACAGAGTAAGAGTAACATTTTGGAGCATCAGAGCAATTGACAATTGGAACTCCCTCCCTGAAACAGTTGTGAAAGCTGAGACCCTAAATTGCTTCAAAAATAGACTTGACCGATTCTGGAGAGAACATTTATATTCACATGACAGCTAGAACAAGACTTTAACATTGAACTCAAATGAAAAATAAAAAAAAGAGAAGGTTAACCATGCATCTAGAGAGTGTCTGACAGGGAAGTGTTCCCTATAGATACTGGATCCTCTAAGTAAATCCTGTAAGTCTGGATTTACAACAGCTTTGTACAGCTTCCTTACCACACACAGATTCCTGGTGGTAAACATTTAATTTATGAGCCCTGAGGCTCAGTTTGCCTAAGCAGCTTGCGCTAATGTGTGGCTGTGGAACTTCAGTTTGTCATTATCAATAGCCACCAGCTCCTTCTCATCACTTACAGCCTCAAGTGGGTCATCTCCAATATAGTAAGGTCATATAGGATCATTGTTTCCAAGATGCGTGACTTTGCATTTTGACACATTGAAATAGTACAAAGGGAATCGTGATAGTCCAAAGGGAGATTGTACAAAGCTCAGTGCTCTAGTTGAGGATTTGAAATGCCAAAAACCTTATGGAGAGGAGGATTATGGAGGAGGAGGTCCGAAGAGCCAGGAGCTTCTTCCTACCAAGTTTCATTACGATTTCTCCACTCTAAGCGTTTTCCAAGACTTCCAGTTTCCCCCTGCAATTCCCCCCAATCTCACTGGATCTGGACGGGATTTAAAATAAGAGCTCTGAGACACGAGGTCCTTCTAAATATCAATTTTCATTAAGATACGATAACCCATTTGCAAGTTAAAAAACCCCATCTCTTGTAATTGTTCTGAATTAATGGTCCTTCCAACCCCCCCCCCCTGATGGTTAAATGAGGGAAGTGAATCTTTCTAATTTAATCTGGTCAGTTCCCTGATATGCCTGCCAACTTTCATTGTCCTAGCTTATCTGGAAGTGCCTGAACTAGCAAAACCAGGACTGACTGACAGACTGACAGAAATTTAAATTATGATCTAGGACTCAAGGACTTGTGCTTATTTTTCCTTCCAAGTTTCACCCTGAACCCTCCACTCTAGGTGTTTTCCAAGATTTTTGGTTCCTCCCTTTGACCCCCCCCCCCCAATCTCATCAGATCTGGTTGGGATGTAAAATAAAAGCTCTGAGACACAAGGTCCTTCTAAATGACAAATTTCATTGCAATCCAATCACCTGTCTGTAAGTTAAAAATGCCTCATTTTTTCTAATTTTTAGTAGCCCCCCCCCCCAACTTCCCCAAACAGAGTGGATCCAGTCTGGTTATATAAATCACGTATCTAGGACATGTCCGCATTTTCCCTGCCAAGTTTCATCCTGATCTCTCCACTCTAAGTGTTTTCTGAGATTCCAGGTTCCTCCTCCAACTCTCCCTAATGTCACCAGATCCAGTCGAGATTGAAAATATGAGCTTTGAAACACGATATTTTTCTAAATATCAAATTTCATCAAGATCCGATCACATTTTTGTAAGTTAAAAATACCTCATTTCTTCTAATTCTTCAAAATTGACTGTCCCCCCCCCCCCCACCCCAAGTTTCAAACACTGGTTTGAAACTTACTATTGCATTATAAAATCTATTTTGTTCCACAAGCACTGATCTGTCACAATTGAGCTTAAGTTGGATAAAAAAAAATAAAAAAAAAATTCTTTATTTTTCCATCTGCCGTGTTTCTTCTGTAGGCTATAATATTTTTTCACTAATATATACCAATATATTTGCCCTAATATATACCAATTCAGGGTATAAGCTGTACTTGCACATTGAAGGGAGGAAGGTAAAGTTTATGTCTCATGCAAATGAGGGATATGCTTAAACTTTACCCCCACCTCCTAATGTGTAAATATATACCTTGAAATGGTATATATAGTGGTTGGAATAGGCCTAAAATTCATTTCCAGCAAGTGATTCTTTTATTTTGAAATATTTACCACTTCCAAGTGCCTAGCAGAATAAGAGGAGAACATGTCAGAATTATTTTGAATTTGTTTTTGTTCAACTTAATATTGACAAATCAATGTCTGGGAATTATACAACTTTTACAAAAGGGATTTAGGGCTATGATGAACTAGTAAGTTTGAAACAAATGTTTTGAACCATTTTTATGTCCAAGAACTAGCCTATAGAAACGAATTTTTTTTCAAGGGTAATAAAAGGGCTTAAAATTGAATTTGCAAGGAAGGCAATTATTATTTTCAGACAGAGCATAAAGAATGGCATTAATGTGTATATTCAATTCATTTATAGATTAATTATATGAACTGCTCTGTATTTACCCTGTGGTCTTGTTCAAGCACTTATTTGTCTCAATTGCATAAGTAAGAAAACAGCTTTTTAATCAAATAATAAGCCTACCTTTACCACATTGGATGGCTTGTAGCTGTAAAAGTAGCTAAATTATGTGAGACCCTGGAGAAGTTAAGATTTTTCACACATGGTTTCCTTCTTCTCAAATACTTTAAAATATTCTGGCTTTACACAGCATTGTAATAATGATATTCAGCAGCCCAGTCTGACTCCTAATAAAAAGTTTTGGCTTGAGTCTACTCTTCAGAAAGGCAATCTATCCGCCAATCTTCAATACAGAATCTGAAATCAGAACAAAGCAGCTCAAGACAAATTCCTAAGACCTTATAGGACATAAGGACATAATTTATAGGACATAAGGTCAACCACAGTGCAGGAGGATGTCCTAAGAAATTCTGCTAATCATTGAAAACCACAGACAAAGTGTGTGTTATATAGACTGTTAACAGAAATGATTTTAAGGTATTAATCAATCTGATGCTTGTGCTTGTCTATCTTAAGTTTCTTAGGCTGTTAGAACATATTAATGCCATCATATTTAGCCAAAAGGCATCCAAATACCCATCTTTTTTTCAGCATCATAATATATGGCACTTGAACATTTTTATTATATACTTTTTATCCATGTTGAAAACGGAATTTATCACCTTTGCATAAAAAGTTGAAGTAGCAATAGTAATAGTAGCCACACTAGTAGAGAAACTAACAGCAGTAGCAGAGCCCCAGAGCAGAGACAGGGCAATCCCCCACCCATGGCGTGGGTGAAAAGTCCTATCATTAGGTTCACAAGATGAACACTTGGACCAACATATATTTGAAAAAGATTTGACAACACTTGATCAGCCAGTTGAGTCTTTGGGAAATTGTTCAGATTGTTTAGGGTTACTTGAGCTTACAATGCATTTGTTACTTTGCTTACTAGTGAATTGTTGAAGCTTCAATAAGTGTGGATCTTGGAATCTTTCTTTTTCAGTAGCTGAGCAAATTTCCTGAAATGACTGCAGCAGCAAACACACCTGAGATTTAATTGTAATTCAAGAACTTTTTGGGCAGTTTAAATTTTTTGGATAAGACCAATCAGTTATGATGTTGATGGGAAGACAGCAGTCAATTATAGAATAATTTTGATTTGAAAGCTAGGCCAGGAGACAATCTTCATCTAACTTCATCTAATGAGAATTTCAGCACTGATAGTGATTCAAGCACTGTGACTAATGGTGAAATTGTGGGTGATTCAATAACATCAATTGGAGTACAAAGCTCCAAGCCTACCACAAACATCAAAATATAATCCCATTCTGAAAAAATGATATCAAAAGCATTATTGATAGAGTTAAAAAATATTAAGATTATGTGCACTACCATTTGCTTCAAAACCCTTGGATTCTGCCAATATTTGGTTCACAAGAAGCAGGACAGGGATAAAAAGAGTTTTAAATTGTTTTTGCTTGAAAGAATTCTATTTGCTAATATTCTCAAATAAGATGAGGAGCTTATAATCTCTAATGTTGTGTTTTGTTTAAAGCTCAAGGGGCTGGAAGCCTCTCATTACTTTTGCTAAAGGTGGAGGGTTGATTCTGTAAGTACATTTTTTTCTTTTGATAAAACAATTACTCAGACAGTATTGGGAACTTCTACCCAATTATTGAAGAGGAGACACTAAATTCTGCTGGAGATAGAAGTGTTTTATTGGATTTTCTTCTATCTTTTAGGATACTTTTGGAAAATTATGTAGGCATAGGTACAGATTGAGGTGCTTAGATGGTTTCAGAACATTGTGGTGCTCTAAAAAAAGTTCAAAAGATAATAATGCCTAGCATTTCTTTTGTTACCATGTTCTAAATCTCTCAATGTGAAAAGCCTCTTCTGTCCAGGGTGTTAAAAACTCTATCAGAGTAACAAAAGAACTAGTTACTCTTCTTGGAACTTTTGCAAAGTATAATTTGCACAGCTATCTGTCATACAGAAACACACTAAATAGAAAGCCACAATTGCTTCTGCACCTCATGGCCTCCCAGAATTGTGGAGGCTCTTGAGATCATCAGCAGCTGGGCAGAATGCACAACTGCAGCAAAAGCAAAATCCTTATTGCCTGCTATCACATCCTCTGATCTGATAGTAACCATGGCACAAGACACAAGAGCTTGTACATTGCATATATGTAGATTCATCCCTGAGAGTTTCATTTTCCTAACCTAAACCCTTTCTGAGATAGCAAGAAGTCAATTAACTAGAGTTTTACCATTTTGCTTTCCTAACCTAGCCCCTTTCTGAGATATCCAAAAGTCAGTCAACTAAAATTTTACCATATATTCTATGGAGATAGTTCTAACTGACAAATAAGAATCAAACCAAGCATGAACTTGACCTGTGTTATACCTTATAAAGCAGAATCCAAAGGGTTAAAGAGTTAAAAGCTTCACATACATCAAGAATTATATCAGCAGGAATCAAACCATAGTCGAGTGTGGCTTTCCTCCCTGGAAAATTTTCTACTGGTACCCCTAAGCCAAGCTTAAACAAACTATGCTAAAATTTCTTTAAGTTGTTTTCAGAATTTTATGGTGTTTCCTTTTGAGCAGGCCTAAAAGCAGGCCAATAACATTTATTACTCATTTAAGCAGGGGTGGATGGGTAAGGTGAATCTAGGCCTAAGCTAGGCTATGTGCTTTTAGAAAAAAATGATTAGGCTATGTAGGGTAGCTTTATAATGCAAATAAAAGAGATATATTTTTATTTTCAATACCTTTTCAGAACTTCAATTCTGGCCTGACAATAAAAAAATTCCTTGTAACAGCACTTCTAAGACTTCCAACTGTTCCAAATTATAGAGAGGTATATAGGCTTAGGCCTAGACTTCAAAATCAATTGCCAAAATTATATTATTGATTAGTGCCATCTAACATATTACTTTTTGAATTTGACTAACATCACAGACAAAGTATTTGCATTACATATGTCCAACATGAATAACTTCTATTGTAACAATCGGTTTCGTGCTTTGGCTTGTCTACCCTTGGCAGGCTTATAGCAGGCATTGAAGCCATCATAATAGCATAAAGAAATCCATGTGGTATGGGGTTTGACGCGTTCGACCAATAGGTCATATGGTCGAAAATACTTATTGTCCATGGCTAAGATCAAAAGTCTCTTACTTTTAGTGGTTTAAGGGGGAAATAGCCTCATTCTTGTTCGCAGCAATTTAAGTTCGTTATAATTTTTCCCCTATTATCAATTTTGTTTTTGTTTGTTTATTTATTCATCCAATATATTAATTATTTATTTAAATTACTGTGACTATCAATTTTCCAGGTGTACTATACACGTGCGCTATTGCGTCAGACCTAGGTGTGTGTACTAATGTATTGAGGGAATAGTTGCTCTAATAGTTTACTCCTTATGGCTCTCCTTAAAATCAGTGATGGGATACTACTAGTAAAGAGCAAATTCGAAGATAAAAATGAGCGACGGTTTTACAGTTATGTTGTGAATTATAATTTTTTCTCCAAATTATTGGGGGCAACTCCCCCCCCCCTTCCCCCCAAACAACACTGCTGCGCTTGGTGCCTTTCGGCTAGTTCACTTAGTGCCTAATACCACTCAACATACCCCGTAAATTTTAACTTAAAGCTCTAAGCCATTCTAAGACATTGTTGATATACCCATGTGATAACCAGCGTGCACATAGGGCGTTTTGATTTAGTTCATCCCACCCCTCGTGCATTTTCAGAAGGAAAAGCTCACTTCCATTGATTTTTGTATTAAAATCAACTTGGTAAAACATGAGCCATGGTTCTATGAAAGCAAGCCAAGACATATAGTTTCAGTGAGAAGCTGACATGAACCTTTTTTTCAGAATTGTAATAGACTTTGATTTAGTTCATCTTTAGTTCAATTCAATTTTTATTTGTAAAGTTCAAAAGGATAAGACATTTTCGTATTTCACAATAAATTTTGAGCGATTTTTAAAAAGGTTATGCTGTCCAAAGTTTTCTCTGATAATAGTAAGTGGGATTTTTTTAAGCACTTGAAACTTTTATTATTGTAAACCAAGTCCAACCTAAGATATACGAACTGTCTGAAATTTCTAGTCGTTTATCACTGTTAAAAAAATTAAAGGCTATTTTGGGAAAGAGAGGAGAGAGTCTGATTCGATGAGTTGGATTTGTAACCCACATCAAGACGACTTGGCAACTAGTGTTTCAACAAAAGCAAGTGAAGGACTCATTTATTTATCAAAAGACACGTCACTGAAAAATAGTATTAATCGTAAAAGTTACATATGGCTCTCAGTTACTGATAACTTTCTTTGCATGTTTGATGAAGCTTTGAAATTCCTTACCCTCTCTACTAGCTTATATATATATATATATATATATATATATATATATATATATATATATATATATATATATATATATATATATATATATATATATATATATATATATATATATATATATGTGAGGCCAGATTTTTGGTTCCATTGCAGGAAATTTGCAAAAAAAAACTTCCAGGTGAAGTTATATAAGTAATAAAAAAATATAAGTCCTCTTTCTTATTTTAACAGGCTTTCATTCATATTGGTAACACTTGCAATTTGTTTTTCATATCAATTAGGACTGCTCAGCAGTATAAAATCTAAACTTTGCCAATATTAATGATTGTCACCGATACCCACTTAATATTTGCCCAGGATCCACTGGTGAATTGCTACCCAAAGTTTGGGAACCACTGCCCTAAGCAGTTCCTGAGTTATGTACGACCTTTTGACAACTGGCATGCGATTAGTGTGCTTTTATTTAGTTCTAAACTTCCCTCAACAGTTCTTGAAAGCTCCATCTGAATTGCCTTAACTTTTTTGAGAGCAAGAATATGTAAGTAGTTGGCTAATTTCAAAGCTTACTACCCTTTCCCTGGGACTCCGCGTGGTCATTTCATCCCCATAGGCATGGTAATTACAACTTTCAACTATTAACAAAATGGCTATCTGAAAATTTTGATTGGATATGTTTTGGGAGAAAAAGAGGTCGGAGATGGGATAGTTGCCATACAATCACATTTTGACTCTTAAAAAAAGCTCTAGAAATTATAGTTTCCAGAGGAATAAACCCCTTCCAAAGTTTCTATGATGTCTCCTTCCATACTAAGTGCCTTGGTGTAAAAAAAAAAAAATGAGTTATAAATAGAACCTACTTTGCTCTTTACCGAGGCAATACTATTGCACTGCTTATAACTTAAACCATGGAATGGAATTCTCCATTATTTCCATGACATTTCGATTTTTATGATCATTCACTTTATAATATGCAACCACTGGTTTGGTAAAATCAACCCGGGGAGGGGGAGACTTAAAAAAATATCTGTGCACAAAAATCCTAGTTTAAAAAATAACGAAGTATCGTATGTTTCAAAACACCACATTGAAATCTTTATTGTAAGAGCTGAAATTTTCATGAGATTACATGGTTTCATCCTCAGAAATATTGAACTAATTTTTGGATTTGTTTTTCATTTGGTTTTCTAAACTTGCTATTAACCTCTGATTTAATGAATTTTCTTTTGCAAAGTTAATGACCTTCTTAATAATAAGTATACAAAACAAACTCATTTGATGCCGAGCCACAATTTCGTTTTACATTTTTCAAACAGTTCGTGGTAACGAACTGTAGTAAGGATTGACCCGGCTCAATAGTAAACGAAACTCTAAAAAACGGAACTTCGATGCTAAAAGATATATCAGAAGAATCGGATTTTTATGCTGATTTTAAATGTAAAGTTTCATCAAATTTAATCTTTGTCATCAAAAGTTACGAGCCTGAGAAAATTTGCCTTATTTTGGAAAATAGGGGGAAACACCCCCTAAAAGTCATAGGATCTTAACGAAAAGCACACCATTGTATTCAGCGTATCAGAGAACCCTATAGAAAAAATTTCAAGGTCCAATCTACAAAAATGTGGAATTTCGTATTTTTTGCCAGAAGATAGATCACGGGTGCGTGTTTATTTGTTTGTTTGTTTTTTTTCCCAGGGGTCATCGTATCGACCAAGTGGTCCTAGGGTGTTGCAAGATGGCTCATTCTAACGGAAATGAAAAGTTCAAGTGCCCTTTTTAAGTGACCAAAAAAAATGGAGGGCACCTAGGCCCCTTCCCACGCTCATTTTTTTCCCAACGGATCAAAATTTTGAGATAGCCATTTTGTTCCGCATAGTCGAAAACCTTAATAACTATGTCTTTGGAATGACTCACTCCCCCACAGTCCCTGGGGGAGGGGCTGCAAGTTACAAACTTTGTCCAGTGTTTACATACAGTAATGGTTATTGGGAAGTGTACAGACGTTTTCAGGGCGATTTTTTTGGTTTGGGATGGGGTTGAAAAGAGGGGGCTATGTGAGAGGATCTTACCTTGGAGGAATATGCCATGGGGGAAGAGAAATTCAATGAAAAGGGCGCGGGATTTTCTAGCATTAATATAAAAAAAAAACAATGAAAAAATAAACATGAAAAAGTTTTTTCAACTGAAAGTAAGGAGTAGCATTAAAACTTAAAACGAACAGAGATCATTACGCATATGAGGAATTCTAAAAATACTTTAGCATGAAGAGCGAGGTATTTAAGAGGAGATGAATACCTCGCTCTTTATGCTAAAGCATTTTTAGTAATTTCAACTATTTATTCTACGGTCTTTCTGATTCAGGGGTCATTCTTAAAGAATTGGGACAAAACTTAAGATTTAGTGTGAAGACCGAGGTATTAACGAGGGGACAAACCCCCCATATATATAATCAAAAATATAAGAATATAAAAGTTTGTTACGTAAGTTAATTCTTAAGTTACGTATATTTTTTACTAATAAAAACGTTCGTTAAAAATTAAAAGTTCTAGTTGCCTTTTTAAGTAACCGAAAAATTGGAGGGCAACTAGGCCTCCATTCCCACCCTTTATTTCTCAAAATCGTCTGATCGAAACTAAGAGAAAGCCATTTAGCCAAAAAAAAAATTAATATGCAAATTTCATTTTAATAATTTATGTACGGAGAGCCAAAATCAAACATGCATTAATTCAAAAACGTTCAGAAATTAAATAAAAAAAAATAATTTTTTAAACTGAAAGTAAGGAGCGACATTAAAACTTAAAACGAACAGAAATTACTCCGTATATAAAATGGGTGGTCCCCTCCGCAATCCCTCGCTCTTTACGCTAAAGTTTGACTCTTTGCCCTAATTCTACTTTTTAAAACAATTAAAAACTTTAGCGCACAGAGCGAGGGATTTCGGAGGGGACCACCCATTTTATATACGGAGTAATTTCTGTTCGTTTGACGTTTTAATATCGCTCCTTACTTTAAGTTAAAAAAACTAGTTTTTTTATTTAATTATCAACAAGAGCCACTCTTTGCTAACAGCTCGGCACCAAAACTGTTTGATTCAATAAAGGCATACACAGTCCATCTTTGTATTATTTTTTTTTTTTGCTTTGGCAAGGGTTACTTAAAACAATCTGACACGCACAGATGATCAGATATTAAGAACTGGGGGGGGGAGGGGGGGTTTGTTATCACAATCAAACTGAAGGACCTCCCAGAAAATAAAAAAAACTAAGGATTTCAAATAATCTTTTTTGTTTCCGAGTTACCCATTCGTCACAAAAAAATATTTAGCCATTCTTCACCTCTTTAAAATTAATGAAACCACAAAATTGTCGATTCATTTATTTTGAGTCCGTCTTGTTTTTTTGCATAAATTATGAACATGCTTAGAGGCAAAGTGGCTACCATATGACAGTATTTTCTAAATACTAAATACTGTAATAGAGTATTTTCATAGTTTTATATCGATTAGCTATCTTAAAATTTCCACCTGACTGAATTTTCATTCTCTTTGAGTGAAGACTAATTTTAATTTTGCAGCAAAAAATGGCAGTAATCATCTATTTTCTGTCGTGCACACTCTTTAGCAGTTTTGGAAGCTGTATAACCTCGAGTTCCATTAATAAACCTACTCTTTGTATTTTACAAACACTAATTTGACACTAACACCCTTGGAAAAAAACAACAAATAAACAAACGCCATTTACCATCCTTACAAAGACTACTCAAACTTTTTAAAGACAAAATCTCTCAAATAAAAGTAATGACCGAGATTAAAATCAAAAATGAGAATAAATTAAACCATATAATAGTCAAGTATAATAAAGAGAAAGTTTCACTATGAATAAAATAAAATAGTCTAAGGTGCTGATTCTGTAGTAAATGAGTTTTCGAAATAAAGTGGTTGTAAAATTAGAAATAGATTATTAAAGTTTACGAATATAAAATTAGAAAGAGGAAGTACTTAATAATTTTAAGACAAAATTCAATTAAACCCCCTTTAAAAAAATGTGTTTATTCTGAGTGTGGTATTAAAAGAAACAATAGTTTGGTTTCCAGAGGAAGCAGTTTACTTATACTAGACTATTTATTACGCTAGAAAATGCTGTAGAAAAGATGAAAAGTGGGATTTTAGAAAGGAGTGAAGAAGAATCGACCACACTTTTCATTTTTAGATTAATAGTTAAAAATGTCCCCAAGGGAGTGGAAAGAGATTTTAAGGAATAAGTTATACGAGATTGGGAACTGAAAAGAAAGGTAAGAAATTTTTTGGAGAACCTTATTACTCTGTTGCCTCAAGTGGCTTAGTTCTGCAGAGAGTTGTTAGTTGTATTACTAGTAATAAGCGGAATCCAAAACGAACAGACATTTAAATCGATTGTCACGGCAATTTAAGTAAAATAAGTAATAAATTAGATGAATGAATAATATAAACGAAAAACAAAATTAATAATAAGTGAGATATTAAAACGAACATAAATTGCTGCGAATAAGAATTAGGCTATTTCCCCCTTAAACTCACTAAAAGCTAGTGACTTTTGATTTTTGCCATGGACAAGAAGTATTTCATGTAGATATCTATGTGCCCTGTCTTACAATATTATAAAAAGATGTGGTATATGGTTTTTTAAAGCTATTATGATGGCTTCAGTGCGTGCAAGAAGCCTGAGAAACTGAGGGTAGACAAGCAAAAGCACGAAACTGATTGCTACAATATAGTTATTAATGTTGGACGTCTGTAATGCAAATATTTTGTCTATGATGTAAGTCGAGTTCCAAAAATTAACGCATTAGATGGCAATAGAAGCAATATCGAAATTTTGGCAACCGATTTTGAAATAGTTTCCCATTTAAAGCTGTTGGAAGTCTTAGAACTGGTGCCACAAGGAATTTTTGTTTTTATTGTCAGATCAGAATTGAAGCTTGAAGATCTAACAAGGTTTCTTTGAAAGGTATTGAAAACTAAACTAAATCTGTATTATTTACCCTAAAAGCCAGCGTTTTTGAGCCAAACCCTTTTTGAGAGTGAAAAGTGATTGGAGTCCCCCCCCCCCCCAACGCCAAGTGATTCCTCAAACATATCCAATCAAAATTTGGTGATAACCATTTTTTTCAGCATAGTTGAATAGTCAGTCAACCTGACTATGTCTTGGTTATCCCCCTGCCCACAGCTCTCAGAGAAGGGGCTATAAGTTACCCAATTTGGCTTTTGTTTACATATAGTGTGTGCTATCAAGAAAGGGCAGGATGTTTGTCCTTTAACGTTCAAGATGACAAAGGGCATTCAGATGAATTTTTCAGAGAATGTTGGAATTTTCAGGAAATGTTAAGGGTGATGAACAATTGACCAAAAAGGCAATATTTATTTGCATGATGTTTGTACTACTGATAACACTACATCTGCAAAAGATACTGCCACTCTTACTATTGTAATTACTACTTCTGTAGCAAGTTCTACCAAGGCTGAAGGTATTGAAGTAAAAATTTGAGGAAATGTTCCAAGGGAATGTTGAACTAAATCAAAACATACCATACTAGGCTATATGCATACACATTTTTTGAAAGGTTTATCAGCAATACCTTTGGAACAGCTTACTGTATCAAGCTGGAAATTACATACAATATAGAGAGAAACATGAGTTTAATCAAGACACTAGGTATGTATATATTTATTTCCCATCATATTGCAAAGAAAAAATTCAAAACTGATGGAGTAATACAAGAAAAAACAAAACAAAAGAAAAAAACACACTTCTAAAAACAAAATCAAACTCAGCATTTATAACATGAAAAAAACTATAAAAAAAAAACACTTAGCAAAGTGCTATTACTGCCCAGGCATGTTATATAATGCTCATTTCACTTTTCTACTGTATGCACTGGACTAGCTACCCAAGACACTATGTATATGCAGATTGTCCAAAGGGTATATCTCCTGTATGGAATAGGTTATTAAGTTGGAACTTTCAATGAATGGGGACCAAAATGCAATATTTGCATGCCACAGCTACTACTTCTACTGCTGCAACTACCATTTCTGTAGCAAGTATTACCAAGACTGAGGGTATTAAAGTGAACATTTGAGGAAATGTTATGAAGAAAGCTGTACTAAATCAGAAAATAGTGTATGCATACAGATTGTCACAAGGGCTTATCAGAAATGTCTTTGAAGATTAAAATTGATTGGATTTGAAATAGAAATCTCTAGTGCCCTTTTTCAGAGTAAATAGTAATTGGATGGCAACCAGTCCCCTTTCCATATCCTTTCAATTCCTTGAACATATCTAATCAAAATTTTGAGATAAGTCATTTTGTTCAGCATAGTTGAAAAAACTAGATACTGTGTATTCTGTGATGTCCCCCATCTCTCATAATCTTGCCCTTACCCTTGCCTTGTAACCTATAAGACCTTATAATCTTGGCTATGATGTTTTTTTTTCAATATTGTTAGAAAATAATAACATTAAGCTCAAAATAAGGGTTGTTTTCACATAAGTAAAGAAGTTACTTAAGAAATACAATTTTTCCAATGCACATTCAGTAGCACAATACACATACACTATATCATCTAGTATTATTTTTTTTTTTACTATACATTTTGTCTAAAGAGATATATATGTTTTGGACATGTATATGGAGAAAAATGGAGTAAACAATGGACTGCCACTTTCCTTTTGGCATTTTGAATGCTTTGTAACAAAATTCTTGCAGTATGAAAATTACTGGCCAATTTAAATTTCAATTATAATTTTAGCTGGGTTAAGTTTCAATGTATTTCATTCTAATTACCCATGTTATCTAGTGTCTTACAGCGAAAATAGAAGGGCTTGAAAATATATAGTACTCTTTTAATTCTTCTTTATCTTGATAATGGTTTTGATTATTCTTCAAGTCTTATGCAAAAATTGTACACTGTGAATTTAAATTGTTTTATTCTGAAAGAAGGATAATATTTGTAACGTTTTGACACCCAGCAATTTGGTTATAGTGACCATTCAAAGACATTATAACATTGGACTGGTGAACTAATTTAGAATTTAATTTTTAGTCTTGTTGACAACTTTAAGAAGACAGTAACACAAGGAATGTTTAAATAGGCTACTTTTTGGGATAAATATGCCCTAAAAATATGAACATCAAAAAACATTAAAATATTTTATTCATTTACTCTTTGCTTACAAGGCAACTAAAAAAAATTATACATTTGGAAATTTGCTTTATGTATAGATTCAGTTTTAAGTTTTTTTTTTAATTGAACCCTTTTTAAATCATGAGTTACTCAATCACTATCTTCAGGGCATTTTTAGTTCTTCTTCTTTCTTTTTTCTTTTTACAGTAATGATTTAAAAATGAACTGAGATAAAATAAAAAAGATACAAGTTTTTTTTTTTTACTAAAGGAAAAAGCAAAGCTAGTGCAGACCAAAGAAAAAAATAATACAAGACATTATTATGAACAGTAAACTAAAAGTTGTAAGAAACAGATATTAAAAAAATCTCTTTGTTGAGGGATACAAGGGGGATGACTTTGCATTTCAGATATCCAGTAATGCTCATTTTGAGTTTGAGTTGAATATCCATTTTATTTTTGGTATGTTGCAAACTAATCGGTTTCTCTTTTTGTTAAGGCTGATACCATTTCCATTTAACATTTAGTCTGTTGTTTGTTATTATTTATGTTTTTTTTACTCTGCTCAGGACATAGCTTTGCTCTTTACTTTTGTTATACAAAGCTTATTTTTGTTTAACTGTAGACAGTGCAATAGTGCTGCATAAGTGAAGAGTGGTGTGAGCACAATGTATCATTATTTATATATTTTTTTTAGACTGGGGCACTTTGTGTTGAAGGAGTTTTCACAGAAACTTGGAAATGGGCTAATTCAATCGGAGATTGCAAGTTCTAGTGTACCTTTTAATAGCAAAAAGTGATTGGAGGGATACCAGCCCCTCCCATGCCCATAATTTTTCAAATACATTTAATCAAAGTTCCTAAGGTAGCAATTTTATTCAGTGTAGTTGAAAGGTCCAGTAACTGTATCTTTGAAGATGACACCCCCTACACAGCCCTCAGGGCAAGGGTTTAAGTTTTGCATGGGGGCATATAAGTTTTTTTGAAAAGATTGGGGATGTAAACTTTGGAGCGGGTTCATTGGATTGGAAATCAGAAGTTCTAGTTCCCTTTTTAAGAGTCAAAGTGATGGAAGGGCAACTAGCCCCCTCCCCCTTCGTGGCCTATTTTACTCAAAGGCATCCAATAGAAACTCAATTTAGCTATTTGTTCAAATAAATAGTCCAAAGATCATATAACAAGGCCATCAGGGTTTACATAACCTCCAGTGTCTGGAGACAAGGGTTATAAGTTATACCCTGGGGGTATATAATGTTTTTATGGAAGGAGTGGTTGCATGAATTTTAGAGGAGGCTCATTTAATTGGAAATGGAAAGTTTTAGTTCCCTTTTGAGATTTAAAGAGACAGAGGGATACTAGTCTTTCCCAAGCCCATCCTTCCTAAAGACACATCCATTGAAATTTCAAGAGAGCTATTTTGTTTAGCATTGTTCAAAGGTCCAGTAGTTATGTGTTTTGGGATGTCAACCTATCCACAGTCCTCAGGGCAAGGGCTGTAAGTTATGCAATTTGTTCCTTGCATACATATAGTATATGCTGTTGAGAAAGGTATGGATGTTTGAACTAAAAACGAGCAGACATTAATTTGAGTAGAGTTGACAGCCCCCATGTCTCCTCAAGACCAGAACGTAATTGTACTTTACTGGAAAAAAAAAAAATACATAAAAGTATTCCATTCTTTTGAATTAAATAAGTAAAAATCCACAACAACAAAAAAATGAAAATTGACAACCCTTTTTTTCAGTAAAGTGCAAATTGTGTTCTGGCCTTCAGAAGGTATGGGAGTTGTCAGCCCTGCTCATGTTAATTTTTGCTCGTTTTGAGTTTGTCTCTGTTGTTTATAGTTATTTAAGTTCGTTTGTGTTCCCTTTATTTGTTGATGGTGATTCATGATCTTTTATGCCTGGAAGATTATTTGACTATCTCTGCTCATTTTTCTGGACTGCTTTACTATGGTGAGCGAAATGGTTGTCTGAATATTTTAATTAGAAGTGTTTGGGAAGTGAATGGGCTTGGGAGGAGTGCTGCTTACCCTCCAATCCCTTTTGACTCATAAAAAGGGCACTAGAACTTATAATTTTATTTTTTTTATTAGTTTTTAGTTTTTTTTGTAGTTTTTGCCTTTTTTTTTCTCTTTGAGTGTCGTCATTTATTAGTTTTTTCCTTTTTTTCTTTTTAGTTTTTTATTGGTTTTTACCTTTATTTTAGCTTATTTTTCAGTTTTTTCCTTTTTTTTAGTTTTTTTTTATTTTTTATTTTTTTTTAGTTTTTTACCTTTTTTTAGTTTTTTTAGTTTTTTAGCTTTTTTACTTTTTTTATTAGTTTTTAGTTTTTTTTTGTAGTTTTTGCCTTTTTTAGTTTTTTCAGTTTTTTTTTTAGTTTTTTATTGGTTTTTACCTTTATAGTTTTTTTAGTTTTTTAGCTTTTTTATTTTTTTTATTAGTTTTTAGTTTTTTTTGTAGTTTTTGCCTTTTTTTAGTTTTTTCAGTTTTGACGTCACCTGATCCAGTTTTTTCAGGTGACGTCACCTGACACATCCATCCATCCATCCACAGACAACTTATTTTTATATATATAGATATATAGATATATATATATATCTATATATATAAAAATAAGTTGTCTGTCTGTGGATGTGTGGATGGATGTGTCAGGTGACGTCACCTGAAAAAACTGGATTAGGTGACGTCAAAACTGAAAAAACTAAAAAAAGGCAAAAACTACAAAAAAAACTAAAAACTAATAAAAAAAATAAAAAAGCTAAAAAACTAAAAAAACTATAAAGGTAAAAACCAATAAAAAACTAAAAAAAAAACTGAAAAAACTAAAAAAAGGCAAAAACTACAAAAAAAAAACTAAAAACTAATAAAAAAAGTAAAAAAGCTAAAAAACTAAAAAAACTAAAAAAACTAAAAAAATGTAAAAAACTAAAAAAAATAAAAAATAAAAAAAAACTAAAAAAAAGGAAAAAACTGAAAAATAAGCTAAAATAAAGGTAAAAACCAATAAAAAACTAAAAAAAAAGGAAAAAACTAATAAATGACGACACTCAAAGAGAAAGCGACCAGGACAAAAAACTAAAAAAAAAGGCAAAAACTACAAAAAAACTAAAAACTAATAAAAAAAATAAAAAAGCTAAAAAACTAAAAAAACTAAAAAAAGGTAAAAAACTAAAAAAACTAAAAACTAAAAAAAACTAAAAAAGGTAAAAACTAAAAGAACTAAAAAAGAAAAAAATAAATGACGACACTCAAAGAGAAAGCGACCAGGACAAAAGGAATGTTCGATTAGCAATCAACAAAGCACCGGGACACAGGGAGTATAAATGACGACCAGGACACAAGTAAAAAAAAAAATTAACAAAACTAAAAAGAAGGTAAAAACTACAAAAAAACTAAAAAGAAAAAAAAACTAAAAACTAATAAAAAAACTAAAAAATCTAAAAATCTAAATAAACTAAAAAAGAAAAAAAAAGGAAAAAAATAAAGGAGAAAAACAAAACTAAAAAACGAATGTATATACAGACCGGTACACCGGGATACAAATGACGACCGGGACACAGGGAATATAAATAACGACCGGGACACAGGGACACAACTACAACGGGGACACCGGGGGAAACAGGGGGATATAAATGACGACCGGGACAAAAAAACTAAAAAGAAATAAAAACTAAAAACTAATAAAAAAAACTAAAAAATCTAAAAATCTAAATAAGCTAAAAAAGAAAAAAAAAGGAAAAAAATAAAGGAGAAAAACAAAACTAAAAAACGAATGTATATACAGACCGGGACACCGGGATACAAATGATGACCGGGACCCGGGACACAGGGAATATAAATGACGACCGGGACACAGGGACACAACTACAACGGGGACACCGGGGGAAACAGGGGGATAACCTGACAATCTATTTATATGCAAAGACAATGGGACAGCAAAGAATGTTGTATATTCGCAAGTTTTACGTAGTTAAAACCATATATATATATATATCTATATTCACAGGTGGGACATAGGGACACAACTACAATGGCGCGTAACTATTATGGCGCGTAACGACTTACGCGCGCGGGGGGGCTTGGGGGGGGCGCGAAGCGCCCCCACCAACTAGGTGTTGGGGTGGCGCGAAGCGCCACCCCAACAGCTAGTATATCTATATATATAAAAATAAGTTGTCTGTCTGTGGATGTGTGGATGGATGTGTCAGGTGACGTCACCTGAAAAAACTGGATTAGGTGACGTCAAAACTGAAAAAACTAAAAAAAGGCAAAAACTACAAAAAAAACTAAAAACTAATAAAAAAAATAAAAAAGCTAAAAAACTAAAAAAACTATAAAGGTAAAAACCAATAAAAAACTAAAAAAAAAACTGAAAAAACTAAAAAAAGGCAAAAACTACAAAAAAAAACTAAAAACTAATAAAAAAAGTAAAAAAGCTAAAAAACTAAAAAAACTAAAAAAACTAAAAAAATGTAAAAAACTAAAAAAAATAAAAAATAAAAAAAAACTAAAAAAAAGGAAAAAACTGAAAAATAAGCTAAAATAAAGGTAAAAACCAATAAAAAACTAAAAAAAAAAAGGAAAAAACTAATAAATGACGACACTCAAAGAGAAAGCGACCAGGACAAAAAACTAAAAAAAAAGGCAAAAACTACAAAAAAACTAAAAACTAATAAAAAAAATAAAAAAGCTAAAAAACTAAAAAAAAATAAAAAAAGGTAAAAAACTAAAAAAACTAAAAAAAAAACTAAAAAAGGTAAAAACTAAAAGAACTAAAAAAGAAAAAAATAAATGACGACACTCAAAGAGAAAGCGACCAGGACAAAAGGAATGTTCGATTAGCAATCAACAAAGCACCGGGACACAGGGAGTATAAATGACGACCAGGACACAAGTAAAAAAAAAAAATTAACAAAACTAAAAAGAAGGTAAAAACTACAAAAAAACTAAAAAGAAAAAAAAACTAAAAACTAATAAAAAAACTAAAAAATCTAAATAAACTAAAAAAGAAAAAAAAAGGAAAAAAATAAAGGAGAAAAACAAAACTAAAAAACGAATGTATATACAGACCGGGATACAAATGACGACCGGGACACAGGGAATATAAATAACGACCGGGACACAGGGACACAACTACAACGGGGACACCGGGGGAAACAGGGGGATATAAATGACGACCGGGACGAAAAAACTAAAAAGAAATAAAAACTAAAAACTAATAAAAAAAAACTAAAAAATCTAAAAATCTAAATAAGCTAAAAAAGAAAAAAAAAGGAAAAAAATAAAGGAGAAAAACAAAACTAAAAAACGAATGTATATACAGACCGGGACACCGGGATACAAATGATGACCGGGACCCGGGACACAGGGAATATAAATGACGACCGGGACACAGGGACACAACTACAACGGGGACACCGGGGGAAACAGGGGGATAACCTGACAATCTATTTATATGCAAAGACAATGGGACAGCAAAGAATGTTGTATATTCGCAAGTTTTACGTAGTTAAAACCATATATATATATATATCTATATTCACAGGTGGGACATAGGGACACAACTACAATGGCGCGTAACTATTATGGCGCGTAACGACTTACACGCGCGGGGGGGCTTGGGGGGGCGCGAAGCGCCCCCACCAACTAGGTGTTGGGGTGGCGCGAAGCGCCACCCCAACAGCTAGTTATATATATAAAAATAAGTTGTCTGTCTGTGGATGGATCAGGTGACGTCACCTGAAAAAACTGGATCAGGTGACGTCAAAACTGAAAAAACTAAAAAAAGGCAAAAACTACAAAAAAAAACTAAAAACTAATAAAAAAAATAAAAAAGCTAAAAAACTAAAAAAACTAAAAAAAGGCAAAAACTACAAAAAAAACTAAAAACTAATAAAAAAGCTAAAAAACTAAAAAAACTAAAAAAAGGCAACAACTACAAAAAAAAACTAAAAACTAATAAAAAAAATAAAAAAGCTAAAAAACTAAAAAAACTAAGAAAACTAAAAAAAGGTAAAAAACTAAAAAAAAACTAAAAACTAAAAAAAACTAAAAAAAGGAAAAAACTGAAAAATAAGCTAAAATAAAGGTAAAAACCAATAAAAAACTAAAAAAAACTGAAAAAACTAAAAAAAGGCAAAAACTACAAAAAAAACTAAAAACTAATAAAAAAAGTAAAAAAGCTAAAAAACTAAAAAAAGGTAAAAAACTAAAAAAAATAAAAAAATAAAAAAAAACTAAAAAAAAGGAAAAAACTGAAAAATAAGCTAAAATAAAGGTAAAAACCAATAAAAAACTAAAAAGAAAAAAAGGAAAAAACTAAAAAAAATTTTCATCTAAAAAACTAAGAAAAACTAAAAAAGGTAAAAACTAAAAGAACTAAAAAATAAAAAAATAAATGACGACACTCAAAGAGAAAGCGACCAGGACAAAAGGAATGTTCGATTAGCAATCAACAAAGCACCGGGACACAGGGAAAAACTATAAAACTAAAAAAAGGCAAAAACTACAAAAAAAAACTAAAAACTAATAAAAAAGCTAAAAAACTAAAAAAACTACAAAAAAGCCAAAAACTACAAAAAAAACTAAAAACTAATAAAAAAATAAAAAAGCTAAAAAACTAAGAAAACTAAAAAAACTAAAAAAAGGTAAAAAACTAATCTGTGGATGGATCAGGTGACGTCACCTGAAAAAACTGGATCAGGTGACGTCAAAACTGAAAAAACTAAAAAAAGGCAAAAACTACAAAAAAAACTAAAAACTAATAAAAAAAATAAAAAAGCTAAAAAACTAAAAAAACTAAAAAAAGGCAAAAACTACAAAAAAACTAAAAACTAATAAAAAAGCTAAAAAACTAAAAAAACTAAAAAAAGGCAACAACTACAAAAAAACTAAAAACTAATAAAAAAAATAAAAAAGCTAAAAAACTAAAAAAACTAAAAAAAACTAAAAAAAGGTAAAAAACTAAAAAAAACTAAAAACTAAAAAAAAAGGAAAAACCTGAAAAATAAGCTAAAATAAAGGTAAAAACCAATAAAAAACTAAAAAAAAACTGAAAAAACTAAAAAAAGGCAAAAACTACAAAAAAAACTAAAAACTAATAAAAAAAGTAAAAAAGCTAAAAAACTAAAAAACTAAAAAAACTAAAAAAAGGTAAAAAACTAAAAAAAAGAAAAAAATAAAAAAAAACTAAAAAAAGGAAAAAACTGAAAAATAAGCTAAAATAAAGGTAAAAACCAATAAAAAACTAAAAAGAAAAAAAGGAAAAAACTAAAAAAAATTTTCATCTAAAAAACTAACAAAAACTAAAAAAGGTAAAAACTAAAAGAACTAAAAAAGAAAAAAATAAATGACGACACTCAAAGAGAAAGCGACCAGGACAAAAGGAATGTTCGATTAGCAATCAACAAAGCACCGGGACACAGGGAGTATAAATGACGACCAGGACACAAGTAAAAAAAAAAAATTAACAAAACTAAAAAGAAGGTAAAAACTACAAAAAAACTAAAAAGAAAAAAAAACTAAAAACTAATAAAAAAACTAAAAAATCTAAAAATCTAAATAAACTAAAAAAGAAAAAAAAAGGAAAAAAATAAAGGAGAAAAACAAAACTAAAAAACGAATGTATATACAGACCGGTACACCGGGATACAAATGACGACCGGGACACAGGGAATATAAATAACGACCGGGACACAGGGACACAACTACAACGGGGACACCGGGGGAAACAGGGGGATATAAATGACGACCGGGACAAAAAAACTAAAAAGAAATAAAAACTAAAAACTAATAAAAAAAACTAAAAAATCTAAAAATCTAAATAAGCTAAAAAAGAAAAAAAAAGGAAAAAAATAAAGGAGAAAAACAAAACTAAAAAACGAATGTATATACAGACCGGGACACCGGGATACAAATGATGACCGGGACCCGGGACACAGGGAATATAAATGACGACCGGGACACAGGGACACAACTACAACGGGGACACCGGGGGAAACAGGGGGATAACCTGACAATCTATTTATATGCAAAGACAATGGGACAGCAAAGAATGTTGTATATTCGCAAGTTTTACGTAGTTAAAACCATATATATATATATATCTATATTCACAGGTGGGACATAGGGACACAACTACAATGGCGCGTAACTATTATGGCGCGTAACGACTTACGCGCGCGGGGGGGCTTGGGGGGGGGCGCGAAGCGCCCCCACCAACTAGGTGTTGGGGTGGCGCGAAGCGCCACCCCAACAGCTAGTATATCTATATATATAAAAATAAGTTGTCTGTCTGTGGATGTGTGGATGGATGTGTCAGGTGACGTCACCTGAAAAAACTGGATTAGGTGACGTCAAAACTGAAAAAACTAAAAAAAGGCAAAAACTACAAAAAAAACTAAAAACTAATAAAAAAAATAAAAAGCTAAAAAACTAAAAAAACTAAAAAAAGGCAAAAACTACAAAAAAAACTAAAAACTACAATGTGAATGCACATGGTGCCATTTGATTTAGTTAAAATTTCCCTTAATATTTTAAATGTAGTAAGGGTTGTAGTTTTAGTAGTTGTAGTAGCATACAAATTTCGTCAATTGGCTTATTTGTGAATTGGTGATCTCCCTCATTATTTCCTGAAAGTTCCAAAGCAGTATACTCAATTATTCCTGAGTTAAGCGATTTTGGCATTTCATATATACAGAAGTTGTTTTGATTTAGTTCAACGGTCTCTGAAAGGCTCACCTGAATGCCCTTTTTGTTTTTAGAAAGTAATTATAACCTTTATGGAGCGAACATCCCCAAGGGCTTAATTATTGGACCTTTGAAAAATGCCGAAGAAAAGAGATGCGTCGAAATATTGATCGGGTGTTTGTTTTGGGAAATGATGGACACAGGGATGGGGGCCTGTTGGGATGGGGGATGAGGGGCTTGTTGCCTTCAAACTACTTCATAGCAGCCAAAAAGGGCACTATAACTTCCAATTTCCAATCAAACGCCCAGTCCGAACTTTATGCGACCAGTCATTCCATAAAAACCTTATATGCCCCCAGGGTATAACGTACAACTTTTGCACTTGGGATCTTGTTGGTTTGCGTCGACTTTGGAGGCATTGTTGTATGTCCTTTGGACTATTTTGAACAAGATGGCCATCTCGCAATTCTGATCAGATGTGTTTGGGGAAAAGAGGGGGTTGGGCTGATTCGGTCAGCCCAATCCCCAAAGGCCTTGTTATATGATCTTTTGACAATTTTTGAACAAATAGCTATCTCAAAATTTGTTTCGGATGTATTTGAGGTAGTGACTACCCTGCCATCACCTTGACTCTAAAAATGGGAATTGGGACTTCTGGTTGCCGATCCAATGAGCCCCCTCCGAAGTTTATGCGACCACCCTTTCCATAAAAACCTTATATTCCCCGGAATATAACTTACAACTCTTGCCTTGGGGAGTTGTCATCTTCAAAGACATAATTACTGGACCTTTCAACTATGCTAAAAAAGATGGTTTTCTCATAATTTTGATCAGATGTGTTTTATCCAAACGATGGCCGTCATGTACGGAATAATTTCTGCTCGGTCTCAGATTTAGTGTTGTTCCTTACTTTTAACTGAAAAAGAACTTTTTTATTATTCAATAGTTAAAGAGGTAATTTTCTTATATGTAGTGTCACTTAAAAGTAAAAAATGCAGTAAGTACTCTAGCAAAATTCGGCTTGTTAAATTACATAGTTAAAAAATTACTAAATTGGCTTTCATCTTTTGAGTTTTGCGCACGTTAGTGGAAACTATTCTGTTTCTTTGGGACATGGAGTCGGAACTGACTCGGCATAATGCTGAAATAGTTTGAAATCTGTCATTCTCTGTGAAACATTTCTTTACTTACAAGGATTTGATACTAATCAGTTCCTAGCTCTGAGGTACTTCTAATTTAATTCTTTGAAAGGCTAATTTGAAGGTCTATTTGGCTCTTTGAATAAACGATTACCTCTTTACTACGTTTCTGCAAAATTGGCCACTTTTTCAAGAAATACTATATCTGATGATTACTCAAAGGCGTAGAACCTATTGGACATAAATGAAAAAGTCGAAAAATTATTATGATGTTCCATTACTGCTACAAGCATGTCTGTAAAATTTTTATCATCCGATTAGCTCTCAAGCTGCAGCTTTCAAAACTTCCATAAAACACAAAAATTTTGATTCTCAGGTGAATTTAGACATGAAATATTTTTAAAAATTCGCAACTATTTAACTTTACATGTTCATTAGAATAAAACTGATACGTATTTTTTTTGTTATATTTAATAAATACAGTTACAAGCAACAAAGCTGGGATTAAAAGCTGGGGAGGAGGTAGGGATGAAATCCACTTCTCAAACCCAAAAGTTGCCGATTTATATTGCTATTAAATGAACAATACCATTTAAGATGAACAAGGCCATGGCAACCATCAGATTTACACATATTGTTGTTTATTTTCTTATCAGTCAAGTCAATCTCAGCAATATAGTGTTTAGAAATGATGGCGGGAAAGATTACAATGTACCCAGAAATCATTCTGATTTTTCTCGAGACAAGTCTTTTAATATATATTCTTTTAAACAAATCAGAGACTAGTCAAGGAAGGCTAATCGCCCTTTTTCTTTTGAAATGCGCCCTTAAACTGGTTAAAAATACGCTCGGTTCTGGGATAGGAAAATATTTTCCAGTACTGAAAATGTTTGTATTAAAGTTTAAACATCCAAGGAAAAACTAAACTAATCAGAGACGTAATCGGGTGATAGAGATAGCCTAAGAATTAAGAAATAAAAGAAAAACTTTAATTTCACCCTTCCATTGTATTCTTAAATGTTAAATTTGTAATGATCATATGTTTTTTTTTATTATATTTTGTGATTTTTTCTTGCACTATGATTATCAGTTCAGAATATTTGCCACTACTTGTTGTATGGTAATAGGCATTGAACCCATTCAATCATGATTAATGAGCCCTGAACGACCCCTCCATTGATAGATCTGAATGGGACTACGAAATGTTTCTTCTACAAATTAAGTTTGAAGAAGCTTAATTTTGTTAAGAAATGAGACCATAGCCCTTAACCAGCCGCTGTTTTATCAAATTTATCCTGGGCCAACCTTCAGATTGATAGGGTCCCTCTAGCTTACAATACTAATAAGCAGTTCAAATATTGCCACATTAATGTTTCCATGTCTCTAGGAATGGAAACTTCCCGAAAAACCGAATAGTTTCGTTTGTGAATATGAATTTTGGTGTTAGATTAGGACTCTAGTTTTACATGAAATGTGGTATTAATATTTAGGATATTTCTCATATAAGGAAGTAACGTGAGCAGGTAAATTTGGTAGAAAATTGAAATGTACGATTTTCATAAGATAATATGGAAACCGTCATGATATTCTAAGGGGATTGAAGCTCGACCCCCCTCCCCTCATCCACATACGTACCAGGTGGCTAGCTCATTTATTTATTTTGTTCCAGCTTTTTATCGAGGTATCAATTAAAAAAAAAACATTTTCCCAAAAGAAAAGAAAATTAAAGGGCGATTACTAAAAACTAAGATGACTATAGCTTGTGAGTATGACATATAGCTTTAAATGTGGTTCAAACTAACCGACTTGTGACATTTCCCTATGTTTATGGAATGCTGAAAAACAGGAGCTTTGCTGAGAACACAAAACCAATTAGACGACAAATTAAATTATTTTGAAAATTTAAGTTGGCCTAAGCTCAGTTTTCCGTATTTTTTTTTTTTTTTAGGAGCACTGAAAACCATTCTTGGGAGAACAGCTATTGATTATAGAACTGCTCTTGGATCTTAAAAGATTGAAACGCTTAAATTAGGGGCACGAATTCACAAAAATGTCGGAGGGAGGTAAAATGTATTATTCAAAATTTAGAAGGGGTAATTTCGTCATTTTTTTCAATTAACATACCGAAAAAGGTTGTTTTTCAGGTAAAATACCAAGAATAAAGTATTTTTGAAGTCTAAAAGAGGGAAAATGCCCACTCTCAATTGGCGAGGCGCTAAACTCTTCCACCAAATTTGAGAAACTTTTTCACGTGGATATGAATCTCGAGGTGTATTTTATTGCAACTGAGAAATAACGGATAATTTTTTATTATTATTATTATTATTTGTCAAGTAGCCTAGCGGCAGTAGTTAACATTGCATTATATATTACGCAATGAATTATGTCAATTAGCCTTGCACAAAAAGTGCCGCTTACATTCATGCTTTCATTCCTGAATTCCTACACAGACTTTCATCAAAATCATGCACTCCCCAAGAAATCGAATTTTGCTGATAAAAGCCATGAGACAAGTCCTTTATCACACAAATGCATTTGGGTGGGTTGGGGAATTTTTCGATAGTAGCGTATAATATGGATTGTTTATTTAAAGAGCAACAAAGAAATGGATATTTCTTTTCCCGAAAGTACAGTTTCTGTCTCTTATTTAAACAATTGATTTTAAGATAAACTTTTTTGTATATTTTAGAGAAAGTAAACGAGCCACGTGAGTGAAACTTTCTGGAATTTGCCCAAATATCAATTCCTGAAACTTTAATTAATTTGATCAGCGGACTATTTTTTTCAGACACATATTTCGATTTTGGCGACAAAAACGACTTTATTTAGACAGAGCATCGAATTGTAAATCGAACAGCCTGTTTACTTTTCGGTAAATTTACCATATCGTTTTCCCATTCCAAGTCTATATGTCTAAATTTCATCCTATCAGAGTATCGATATCCCAATAACTTGGTAGTTACCAGTCAAGTGGTTTAGAACAGTTTATTGTTTCATTGTTGAGTCCTATTTACTGTTTGGGGAGAAGGGGAGGATTGTAATATCGACCTAATGTTATTTTTCGAACCTGAATTTCAAGCAAGCCAATTATTTGTTTTATTTTTTCGTCCATTCAGTTTCCGACTTTTTTTGTCCCTTCAAGTTCCCCTTGCTCCAAGGAATAAAGGATAAAAAACTCAAACCCCTTGAAAACAGAAACTCTTTTTTGCCCGTGTTCAGAAAAAAACTAATTCACGGATAGAGAGTTGAAGCTGTTGGAAAAGAAACTTGTTTATCCTTTTCCGAGTCCTCTTTGTGAATATGATTAAAACCCTGTATGGTGCACAGGTTTGTGCAGTCCAGACGGAAAATGGGCTGTTAGTGTGGTCTCTTGTCGAGTCTGGTGTACGTCAAGGATGTTTACTATGTCCAATATTATTCGCAATACATATAGATGTTGTGCTTCGAGCATGCGTGCTGAATGCCTCCCATTTGTGCTTGATTTATGCCTCCCGCACGAGTTATGGTGTTGGACCCCACCCGGCATTCGAAGTAGTGGAAGACAGTTTAGCACACTTGGTCGACTCCTGGAGAAAGAGGCGACGAGTCTCCAAACCACTCTGAACGAACTTAGGTTTTTGGCACAGGGTCGGTTCAGTTGGAGGTCAATTGTGGCTGTCCTGTGGACATTTGACAGGGCTAGTGCCTTTTTAATAGTCAAAAATGATTGGAGGGCAACTGACCCCCTCTCACGCCCACCATTTTCCCAAACACATTCTATCATAATTTTAAGATTGCCATTTTGTCCAGTGTAGTTGAAAGGTTTTGTTCAATGATGTCTTTGAGGACGACAAACCGCCAACAGCCCTCATGGCAAGAGTTATAAGCTGTGCCCCTCGGGTATTTGACGTTTAAATAAAAAGGATAATCATAAACTCCGGAGGGGGATAATTGGATAGATAATCAGAAGTTGTATTATCCTTTTTGATATTCATAGCGATTGGAGGGTGGATATACCCCCCCCCCTCACACAAACCTCGTATTTACCCAAATTGCATCTTATAGCAATTTTGAGATGACAATTTGTTGTCGTAGAAACTTTGAAAACAGCTTACAATTAAAAATTGAACGGATTTTTGCCTTTTTTGATAGTCAAAAATCACTGCAGGCAACTAACTTGCCTTCCAAAAGGTCTGGATATTATATCTTTGAGGATGACAACCCTCCCCCACTCCCCCGTGTAATTCAGAGCACGGGATATAAGTTATGTAAGGTAAAGAATACGGCACTGGACTTTACAGTCTCTACTGGCGGCACTGATCTCCGTTTCTTGACCCTTCAGTCAGGAAGTGCGATGAGGGGTTGGGGCCAACCATCCTATGATTTTGCTCACCCTTCATGTTGACCTCCCCCAGATTTCTCCAGACACCCATTTAGAGCTGGGTTGACTCTTGCTAAGCTTACATAGTCACGCCATTGAGCCCCGTCCCAAACCAAATAATTGAGTACACTAGGATTCGATCCCTTGGCCTCTCGGACAAAGGATCCTAAATCTAGTTATGCCTTGGGGGATATAAGCTATATATAGGAAAAAGTGATCGTAAAGACTCAGGAATGGGCTTATTTGATTGGAAATCAGATGTTCTAGTGCCCTCTTTAAGATTCAGAGTGATTGAAGGTTAGATACCCACCACCCCCACACCTCGTATTTTCCCGAATATATCTGTTAGAAATTTTGGGACGACCATTTGTTGTTGTAGCTCATTCAATTCGAAATTGAAAGGGCTAGTGCTCTTTTTAATGGTCGAAAGTGATTTGAGGGCAACTAAACCCCCCTCCCATGCTCACTATTTCTCCAAAACAAATGCAATCAAAATTTTGAGATAGCCATTTTGTTCAACATAGTTAAAGGTCTGGAAATTGTATCATTGACGATGACAACCCCCCCCCCCAGAGTTCTCAGAGCAAGGGTTGTAAGTTCTGCGTTGGTGGCATATACGGTATATATAGAAAGGGTGATCTTATAAACTTTGGAGGAGGCATATTGGATTGCTAATCATAAGTTTTGGTAATTTTTTTAAGGTTCAGTGTGATCGGAGGATGGATATCTTTCTTTACCTTGTATTTTCCCGAAATGCATCTCATAAAATTTTTGAGATAGCAATTTTGTTCAACGTAATTGAATGGACCGGAAATTATGTCTTTTAGGATGACACCCCTCTCCCCAGCCCCTAGGGCAAGGGTTATAAGTTATGCCCGGGGACAAAATGAGGTATATATAGAAAGGGTGATCGTGTATACTTCGGAGGAAACTCGTTGGATTAGTAATCAGAATTCTAGTGCCATTTTTAAGATTTAGAGTGATCGGATGGTGGATATCCTCCCCCCCCCCCAAAGAAATAACTGGTATTTTCACAAAATAAATCTGATGGAAATTTTGAAATGGCCATTTCTTGTCTTAGAAACTTCGAAAAAGGCTCATTCGATTAGGAATTGAAAGGGCTTGTTCACATTTTATTGTTCAAAGGTGTTTGGAGGATCCCCCCCCCCCCCATTTCTAGAGTTTCCTGAAACACGTCTAATCAAAACTTTGAGATAGTCACTGTGTTCAGTTTAGTTGAAAGGTCTAGAAACTATGTCTCCTTCTCGTCCCTTTTCAAGACAGGAACATAATTGTACTTTACTGAAAAAATGGCTGTGGATTGTCAGTTTAGTATACACATACTGATATATATCTCTATAAGGTTTTAGTAATTTTTTGAATTATTAAAGTTAAAAAACTTAAAACATTTCAAGAGCAACATTTAGGGTGGGAAAGAATTCTCCCTTGATATTCTTGACTATAGTAGACAAATTTGGCTGTGGAGATCAAAGGTCGCGCATTAGTTCATATTCCTCATCATCTAGAACAAGGTCAGGGTTTCCTAATTTTAAATAAAACACGTGCCAGAGGGCCTTTCTATTGAATAATACTTTGCATCATACTATATGTTGTATTCCACCTTGTCAGCAAATCCTGTTCTAGGGATCAGTATTGTTCATATCTTGGTAATATTGGAGGTAGATCATCAGCAACCTGCACAATGGGCCACTGAACATGAGCATCAATACTACTACTACTACTACTACTACTAATAACTCACTGCAGCACCAAACCGCCTGAGGCCAACACAGCTACGCACGCTCCTCCTCCAACCTAATCTATTTAAAGCCTCCCTCTTTACACCCTCCCAGGAAGTTCCCATTTCCTTTAAATCCTTATTTATGACATCCTCCCAACCCAGACAAGGACGACCTGCTTTCCGTGTAGCCCCAGACGGTTGGCCAAAAAGGACAATTTTCGGTAATCTGTCATCCTTCATCCGTAGAACGTGGCCTAGCCATCTCAACCTTTCTTTCATTATAGCCCCAGAAAGCGGGATTGAACCACACTTTTCGTACAACCTACTGTTTGAAATACGGTCAGTCAGCCGGGTACCCAGAACAATTCGTAGGCAATTTCTCTGGAAAACATCTAGTAAATTTTCATCTGCTTTTCGGAGTGTCCATGCTTCAGAGCCATATTTGACCACTGTCATCACTGTAGCTTCCAATATTCTAATCTTGGTTTGTAGGCTTATCTTTCTATTCTTCCAAACTTTTTTTAACTGTGAAAAAACACGCTGATCTAAATCACAAAATCTTTTCAAGAGTTCATTGTTATTTTAAATTTGATTTTTTTCAAGAAGGTTGTTGAGAAGACAAAGAATTTGTATATAAGTTTAGGTCTTTCACTTTATACTTGCTTCCATGTACATATGAATAAGAAACATTTTGGACGGGGAGTTGTTTCTATGAAATTTGTCCACCTTTCTTTCAGGCCTTTGTAGAATATCTGCATTTGATAAAACATTTATAAATAAAGTACTGATGACCTTTTTAAAAATGATGACCCTTTTATTAGATTTTAATCCCTCCAGCCCCCCTACTGAGAAATGATTAAAGGGACTAATTTTTTCAGAGATGATTATCATGATTGAAGCATTTTTTCTCATCAACATTAAACAAAGTACTCCTTTGAGGATTTTACCACCCTCTCTTTGCGTATTGACCCACCGCCTTGCTTTAATAATAATACATCTCTTTATTTTGAAGTAAATCACTTTATTACAATAACCCATTAAAATAAATACCAAAAACTAAGAGTGCTGTCACCCTGCAGAGCACAACCCAAATTTTCCTTCGGAAAAATGTCGGCAGACAATTTAATCCCCGTTGAAACTTGTCTTCTTCCAATTATTAAATAAAAAGTTTTTTCAATTGAAAGTGTAATAAAAACATGAGAATACAAAAGTTCGTTACGTAAGCTAATTTATAAGTTACGTATGTCTTTTGCTAATAAAAACATTCGTAAAAAATTAAAAGTTCTAGTTGCCTTTTTAAGTAACCAAAAAATCGGAGGGCAACTAGGCTTCCTCCCCCGCTCTTTTTTTTCTCAAAATGATTCGATCAAAACTATGAGAAAGCCATTTAGTCAAAAAAATAAATATGCAAATTTCGTTTTAATTATTCCTCTGCGGAGAGCCAAAATCAAAACATGCATTGATTCAAAAACGTTCAGGAATTAAATAAAAAAAAACAAGTTTTTTTTAACTGAAAGTAAGGAGCGACATTAAAACTTAAAACGAACAGAAATTACTTCGTATATGAAAGGAGCTGCTTCCTCATCAACGCCCCGCTCTTTACGCTAAAGTTTTTTACTGTTTTAAAAAGAAGAGTTGAGAGAAAGAGTCAAACTTTAGCGTAAAGAGCGGGGCGTTGATGAGGAAGCACCTCCTTTCATAGAAAAAGTAATTTCTGTTCGTTTTAAGTTTTAATGTCGCTCCTTACTTTCAGTTAAAAAAAAACTTTTTTTTTATTTAATTCCTGAACGTTTTTGAATCAATGCATGTTTTGATTTTGGCTCTCCGCAAATAGAATTTTTGATAATTTAGGACCCTTGAACCTGCGGCACTTTGCTCATGCCATCCTAGGGAACTCACTCTTTTCGACTTTTTAACTATTTTGAGAAAAATGACAATCTAGAAATTCCAATCCAATCCCTTGGGATTTAAGGGGGCAAAAAATAGCACGCACGGTAGGCCTGTTTACCTTCCAATCGCTTTCGCCTCTTGAAAAGGGCTCTCTAGCCTTCAATTTGCAATTAAATATGCCATTCTCAAAATTTCTACTACCACCCCTTGCATGCGTATTGGCCAGGGAAAGAATAATACCTTGGTTATCGCTGTTTACTAAGTCAACGCTATTGCTTTAGTTTGATTATAAACATCCAAAGAAATATCCAAGGAAACAATATGTTTAAAAAATGAGGTTCATTATCACTTAATCAATTGTGAAATACTTGACAACGCACACCAGAGTTAAAATATACATCGATATATTCAAAGTTCAGCTATAAATTAGTGCCAATTTATTAATTAAAGTCTATTTTGAATTACATTGACCTCCACATTAGACATAGTGGTCTTATGATTTTTGGTTGGCAGTATTGGTGAGAAAGAATAAATAGAAACCAAGTTCGTTGGCTAATTGAACAAAGAATTATCAAAGGTTGGGAGGTTGGGAGGAGTAATCATTAGGATAATTGAAGTCAATTAATGAAGTCACAGATAAAAGAGGTGAAACGCTAATTAGATAAGTAGAACAAATTGATTGTGTTGCGAAAGCAACACTGGTTTTGTTCCGTTTTTCTTTTCTATGCCGCCGTTGTCGGCTTATTCCTGGAAACTGGTAAGGTCTAACCTGTCCGGTTTTTACGGAAAGTGTGGACTTTAGGCCGGATTGATGAATATGGCATTACATTTTGGAAAGCTCCGCAGAACTCTTGTCTGGGGCCAAAAAGGATGGTTTTTGCTTGTCCACGAGCCAGAGCCTATGGTGTGCGAAGTGAAGTGGAGTTATGTAGCCTATGTCAGAGAGGAGTATCTGAAATTGTGCAGCCAAGCTTTCGTTTCATCAAACCATGTTTCTGCTTTCGAGTGGAAAGCTCCGTCCTAGCAGGCAGGCACCCCTTTTAAATTGAAGATTGTCTAACATCTACAAGTGTTAAATATATACGGCAGTTACCCGGCCCCACAGCCAATATATCTTCTTTGAGTGATAAATAAAAAATTTTACAGAAGCAAAACAGCGGCATTTTCCCACGGGTCCGAAAGTGCTGCCGTGATTTTGGCTGAGTTTATGATTTGTTTTTTCGGACTTGGGATTAAGGTAGAGAAATATTATCAGATGTACCTCTTAAACTTTAAAAGTTTTGTCATTGCTAATGAAATTGGAGCTTATCCTTTGCTCGTTTCTAAGTGGTGACGTTAGAAATTTGGCCTACGGCAAAGAAAAAATCAACTTTTGAACTAAGACAGATAGAATTTTTTTCGACGGCAATCGATAGCTCTGGATGGGCTGATCAAAGTACATGTCATCCATTTTTTTGGTACAAAAATTCCTTCATGAGATATACTAGTTTGAAAGTTTCAAGGGGTTGACAACTTCAGTAGGGTACACACTGAAACCAAAAATAAGCCGATACCAATTGTGAGACATGTAGGGGACTTGTAAGGAAAGGTCGGCTGTTAGCTCATAATCATCTTCGGCAGTAAGGGGTTTGCAAATTTTGCTTTTGGTGTACAGTGTATTTGATGGTAAGACCGAGTTGGTTCCAGTGGTAAGACATGTAGGGGACATGTAAGTAATAATCGTCTGTTAGGCTACAATCATCTTTAGTGAAGAGGGGTTTGCAACTTGCTAGTTGGTGTAGCCTACCCATACTCACTGTAACCTAGAATTAAGTGTTTACACAACGGGTACAAACGATAACGTAAAATAACGAGGCAGTTTCGTAATAATTAATAGTGTCATCTATGGTATTTTGATCCTGAAAAGCTACGGATAGTTTTATAATACCAACTAGATTATATAAGATGTTGTTCCAAGTCTTAATCCGTCACCATGTCTACGATTGAAAAGGATGAAGTTCAAATGGCTCCAAAGCCAATTTAGTCCCTTCTTTCGATATTTTTTTGTTATTTTTTCAACGCTGAGGAATAGCCTTTGATCACGTGATTACTGATTGCGTTCTTCTTTGAACATAACGTTTTAAAGGCTTCCATATGCTGACAACTTCAGCGTTTAACTGATAGCAAAGAAACAAAACCAAAATGTTGCTCTCGCAACACTTTATTTGGCGAAGCCGGGCAAAGGTTGCCGCAACAGTCTATTCGGCGAAGCTGGACAAAGGTTGCCGCAACATTTTATTCGGCGAAACCAGACAATGGTTGCCGCAACACTTCACGTTGCTCAGGCAACGTAGGTCTAGTTTCAACCTTTTTCGTACCCTCGAAAAGATAGGTCAAATTCAATTTCATTTATTTTTTTAAAATCAAAATTGCTGGTGTTTTAGTCTCTGAGTTTTCCGTTGCCTGTGATCAAATATCTTCGCATAGGAGGGTGATGGATATCTCCAGAAATGCATTAGTAAAATGAGGCCATATAGTCAGTGTAGCACAGTAGCAATTGTACTTGTCAAGATTTTTCCCGAGTGGCCAGGGGTTATCTATTATCTAGCAGGTATACATTGGTAGAATGGGGGTAGTTATGTAGTGGCTTTTGATAGTTTACTTATTTGAAACTTTAATAACTTTTTAAGATCAAGACATTGTAAATCTTATGAACAAGACCGTGTCATGTGGAAATATAACAAAATTGAAAAAAAAAAAAAAACAGCCGAAAATCACTTTTATAATTTAAAGCCTTTTGGATTACTGCAGCCGAATTTTGTCTGAACTTCTACCACTTTCTTATTTACTGAAATCCAGTGGCTGAGCATTGATCATTGCTTGCATTTACACTTGGCAGACGTTTTGTTACCGATCTGTTCCGTTTCCATTTTATGCCAATTCAGTGAGTTTCCTGCCGGAAATGGTTGTTGAAGCAGCTCAATTTGTGTCCTTCCAATACCTCTCCTTGGTTTATTCCTAATCGCTTGTTTAGAGGGTGTCTAGGAGGATGTATATCAGTGCAAATGATGTTCGATGAAGTATTTCTTCGACTTGAAAGAATTTTTTTTGACTGGAAGTGTTTTTGAGACTTGGGACTATGATTAAAATGACAGTTCATACAATCAAATATGGTTGAAAAACAAGCTTCCTTTGTTGTTCAAGCAGGTGCATACGCCGGATTTTTTTAGGTATGGGCATCCCCCTCTCTTTTTAAGAGTGGGGGGTGGGTATTTTAAATGACCGGCTGCTTGAAATTATGTGTCTTGAGTCGTTATTATAACTGGTGAGACCAGCTGGGAAAATCGATTATTTTTTTTCCTTTGAAACTTATTCAATAGTTTGAATAAGTAAGCAATAAGTAAGCCCTGTTTTGATGTGGTATAGTCGCTTGCCTATTAGCAAATAATGACAATAAGGTCCTTCCTTTGGACAAAAAAATGAAGAACGAATATGGCTAAGGTAGTACCACACTTTTTCCTTTTCATCATATTGATATTATAAACAGTAGGTCGAAGTGGCTATTGCTTCAGAAGCAGAGAAAGGTATGGTCTTTTGTAGTTCATATCAATAAACCCAGTTTATAATACCATTTGTCGTACCTACATGCTTAGTTAACCTTTTGTGTCGAAGCTACTTGCCTGGAGCTACTTTTTGAAGTGCTACTAAATTTATTTTTAAAATGAACGCTCCCCCCCCAGGAAAAAGTGATGACTGTAGTGTTGCTTCTAATTTGAATTTAAAACGGGCCCAGATTAATTTTAAAAAACAAAGTTTTTCCGAGGAAAGTAAAGAGCGAAGTTAAAACTTAAAACGAACAAAAATTATTACTTCACAGCCTATCTAACATATATCGATAAAACTAGTGCAAATAAACCAACTGTTGATGTTTCCCTATGCTTGTAGGATTACAGAAAACTAGCGCTTTACTGAAAACAAAACAATATAGGAGTTTTGGTACAGTAAAAGTAAACGATCTAAGGACACTTTGAACAGTATCAAAACAAAGCATTTGAGAATTGCTGCTTAATTTTCTTTTTCGTTTAATTTGGCATCGCTTTGCACTTACTAAGATATTTATTTTTATGCCTAAGTTTATAAGATACTTTTGATCGTGTATAGAAAGTTACTGATATTGTAGCTCGTGTAAGACTGTGACAAGCGTCGTAGATTATTTTGTTGTTGTGAGGCTACGGACTAATTTTTGACTCTCAAATCAATATTCTTGTTTTTTATACTTGACAGACATCTGTGTATTCAGTGAAGCGTTAGTTTTCTGCAATCCCACAAAGATAGATATGTTAGATAAGCCTTGAAGCTATATTTTTTTTCGTTATAAGTTTCAACTTCGCTCTTTACTTCCCTCGAAAATCTTTCCTTTTCAAATTAATAGTACAGAAGTACTAGATATATTTATTGGATCTTTCAACTATGCTGAACAAAGTGACTATCTCATAATTTTGTTCAGATAACTTTAAGGAAAAAAGGGTCTTGGAAGGGGGGCTAGTTGCCCTCCTATCGTTTTGGTTACTTAGTAAGGGCACGATACCTTTTAATTTTCGTTTGAATACACCCTTTCCCTATCTTCTAGGACCATTATTTCAATACGATCAGCCCTGAAAAAAAAAACAAAAAACAAACAAACACGAATCCCTGATCTTTCTTCTGAAAAAAAAATGGGAAATATATAGGAGGTTGAAACTTCTGCAATTGGGTTTTCTGATCTGCTAAATTTGATGTTTTTTTAGGGGACTTTTAGATAGTGTCTCTCCCTGTTTGAGAAATCAGGCCTATTTTCTAGGCTCGTAACTTTTCTTGGGTTATACTAAACTTCATGAATTTTATGTATTTGGATCAGTATAATATGCTAGCTTTTGATGTATCTGTTGGTATTGAACCGAGTCGCTCCTTACTTGCAGCTTGTTACCACGAAATGTTTGATTATGATTAGTGAACATGGGGGGTGGGGGGTAGTGGAAGCCTAGAAAACCATAACAATAAAAATATAATGTCATTGAAAATCAAATTCGAAAGTGCGTTTTTCTTTGGATTTTCCTAGGACGATTGTTCTAAGAAATCGAACTGTGTTTGAAGAATATACGGGGTGGGGGATAACTAGCCGAAAACTCGAAGTAACTAAAGGACTAAAATAAAAAAGAAATTCAGGTAATTTTGAAGAAAGTTTGACATGGTTCCAACCTAAATAGGAAAATTTGAATGCCAAATACAGCTAAGAATAGGATATCTATACGCAATACATAGTAATAAGATACAGGAGCCGGTGTATCCGTCCGCTCCTTGATAATTCCAACCCTTATTCCCCCTTGATAATTCCACATTTTCCTTACAAGGAAAATCGGAAGTTATTTTTTTAGTTATAGTATATGTACCAATACTTGTAAATGGGTTGGTAGCTTCTCGCTTTTTATGGCACTTGGTATAACCAAGTGACATTTAGCGATCGCAAATTCTGTCGGTCTGTCTGTCCCGGTTTTGCTACTTCAGCACTTCCAGATAAGCTAAGACGATAAAATTTGGCAGGTGTATCAGGGACCGGACCACCCTAAACTAGAATTTGAATATCTGGGGAGGAGAGGGGGGTCGGTTAACTCGGAAAAACAGAAAAAATGAAGTATTTTTAACTTACGAACGGGTGATGGGATCTTAATGAATTTGATAAAACTTGGTGGTAAAAATAATCTTAAGTCTTGGATACGTGATTGAAATAACCGGAACGGATCCGCTCTCTTTGGGGGATTTGGGGGAGGAGGGTTAATTCTGAAAAATTAAAAAAATGAGATATTTTTAACTTCAGAAGGAGTGATCAGAGCTTAATGAAATTTGACGTTTAGAAGGATATCGTGTCTCAGAGGTTTTATCTTAAATCTGGACGGGATCCAGTGAAGGGGGAGTTGGGGGGAACCTAAAATCTTGGAAAATAGTTAGAGTGAAGGAATCGGGATGAAACTTGGTGGGAAAAATAAGCACAAGTCCTAAATACGGGATTGACTTAACCGGAACGGATCTGCTTGCTCTGGGCGTTGGGGGGAGGGTCAAACTAAAAAAAATTAGAAAATATGAGGTATTTTTGGCTTACGAAAGAGTGATCGTATCTTAATGAAATTTCATATATAGAAGGACCTTGAAATCCAGATCTCTTATTTTAAATCCCGACCGGATCCGGTGTCATTAGGGGGGGGGGGACCAGAAATTTTGGAAAACTCTTAAAGCGGAGAAATCAGGATGAAACTTGGTGGAAAGAACAAGCACAAGTCCAAGATAGGTGACTGACATAACCGGACCGGATCCACTCTCTTTGATGGAGTTAGGGGGGGGGGGTGTATTTCGGAAAAATTAGAAAAAATGGGGTATTTGTAACTTAGGAACGGGTGATCAGATCTTAATGAAATTTGATATCTAGAAAGACCTTGTGATTTAGAACTTTTATTTTAAATCTCGATCAGTTCCGGTGACATTGAAGGGAGTTGGAGGGGGAAACCGGAATTCTTGGAAAACGTGAAAATCGAGATATCTTACGAATGGGTGATCGGATCTTAATGAAACTTGATATATACAAGAATCTTATGTCTCAGATGCTCCATTTTCAATTCGAATGGGATCCGGGGAAATAGAGGGTTGGAGGGAGGAAACAGAAATCCGGAAATCTTGGAAAACCCTTAGAGTGGAGAGATCGGCATGAAACTTGATGGGAAGAATAAGCATAGTTATAGATACGAGATTGACATAATATGTATGGATCTGTTCTCTTTGAGAGAGCTGGGGGTTTTTATTTTGGAAAAATTGAGGTATTTTTAACTTAAGAACTGGTGACCGGATGATTAATGAAATTTGATATTTAGAAGGAACTCGTGTCTCAGAGCTCTTATTTCAAATCCCGGCCAGATCTTTTGACATTGGGGGTAGTTGGAAGGGGAAACCGGAAATCTTGGAAAACGCTTATAAATGTCGTAGATACGTGATTGACGTAACCGGGTTGGATCTGCTCTCTTTGGTGGAGTTAGATTGTGGGGTTCAGTTCTTTGGTGAGTTTGGTGCTTCTGGATGTGCAAGGACGATGAAAATTGGTAGGCGTTACAGGGAGCTGCACAAATTGACTTGATAAAGTCGTTTCTTCGATTCGACCATCTGGGGGGCTAAAGGGAGAGGAAAAATTAGAAAAATTGAGGTATTTTTAACTTACGAGTGGACGATCGGATCTTAATGAATTTTAATATTTAGAAGGACCTCGTGACTCAGAGCTCTTATTTTAAGTCCCGACTGGCATTAAGCCTCTGATTTTCCTTTAAAGCAATCTATTGATTCTTAGAATTTTGCTAGAGCTCATACCAAATGAGCTCTTGGCTCTTCCTACCTCGTCACAAGTGCCATATGAGCTCTTAGCTCTTGTTCTGTTTTCTGCTTTAGGATTCAATATTGGATTGTAAATAAAATGTTGAACAAAATTTGATTATTTAGTCACAATCTTCAATGATCATTAGTTTTGTTGAATAAGTTCTTTATGATGATTTTACTAAAACAAATTTGGGAGGACAGAGACGGGTATTATTGTTCATGTGGATGGAAGTTCTATCTGACTTCTACGTAGCTGAAGCCATTACGACCTCCACAATACTGTTTTCTGATATTTAAATACATTGTACGGGTTGGCTTAAATATACTAAAAAAAATTGTATAGTAAAAGAGGAAAATTACCATTAAAAATCAGTGAAAACAAAGCTCCTGATAGCACTTGTTACCAACCATCCCCCAAGGCCGATGATGCCCTCTCTGGCCTTTCATCCCTCTGTGCCGGGAGAAACATGAATACATTACTTACAGGCTCAGTAATTATATCTTTTGGGATTCCCCTCCACATCCCTCGGGGCAACGGTTGTAAGTTAGGCAATTCGTTCATTGTTTACATATAGTAAATGGTTGTTGAGAAAGGCATGTGTGTTTGACCTTAACTTTCCAAAAAGACAAAGAGTATTCACGTGAGGGTTTCAGAGAATTTTGAAAGGAGTATTGAACTAAATCAGAACATGTTATGTGTTTACGGGTTGTCAAAAGGCTGTAACTCAGGAATGTCTGAGTACATTAATTACTTTGTCTGAGTAAAGCTTTCAGAAAATGATAAGGGAGATGAACAGATGATCGAAAATCTTTCCTAAATAATCATTATTTTCCAAAATTTTACTTAGAATCCAATATTTGAATCCTCAAGCAGAAGATTGAAAAAGCGGGAAGCTACCAACCAATTTACAAGCATTGATACAGCCACTGAAATGTAATTACCTTTCTCGGCTAACCTGTCAATCAAGGTGGGTGACAGCACAGGAATTCCCAAAGCGGCAAAATCAACCAAATGATTATTCCTTTGAACTGATTTTCTGTATTTTTTGACCAGATAGGCTAAAATATTTTTAGAGATTGACCTTTCCTGAACTTAAATTAGAGAATTCTGCTCTGATTAATAGAAAAAACAAAATTCACACTTCCCAATGATGTAAGTCTCACCAGAACTGAATATCTCTATATCAGGCCCAAATTGAAAGAAAATTATATTTTTAGGTGTTCCTATATAGTTAATACCTTTGGACATGTTCTCTTCTTGCACCTATGGATTAAGTGCTCGCATGATAAAGAAAAAAAGAAGAAGAAATGATTGTCTTAGTTTTGAAAATAGGCACTGAATGGTGTACACTATGTTACACTAAAAGAGAAATCAATTGTTTTTCTAAGGTGGAAGTAGATGGTCCGCCAAAAAACGGCCTTTTCAATTCCGAAATTTCTCATATGTCCTTGAGAACTTCTAGCCAATCTATGGGGGGTGGAGTACCCAAGAAATCCGTATTTTCAGGTGTGAAGGAATACACTTTGAATTTCTAAGCATAAGACTTGGGGTATACTGTACGAAAAAGCTTTTAGACTGGTCTATAGGGGAATGGGGTGCCCCATTGTTCCATATTTTCAGATGTATAGGAACACACTGGTTTGTGTATAGGTGTACACTTGGAATTTCCAAAGATGGGACTTAAAAATGTACTGAAAGAAAAACGTGCATGTTTTCGGTCGACCACTCTTGCATAAAGTTTTCTCTATTCGAAAAAGTGGGCTATAATTCATATTTTTGGAAATCCACAATCCACTGGTGCAAAACGGCTTCAAATCAATTAGTGGTTGCTACTCAAATGAAGTCAGACTTGCTGTAAAATAGCATCAATAAATTTCAGGGAAAGAGGAAATGCCCCTGTTTAGTTTAGAAAGACTCGATACAACTCATCCTGGTAACAAATGATATCAGGTTTCCTTTAAATGTTTCTCCTTCCCCTCCTCTCTCCTAATTTATACTTTTACATATTTTTCCTTTCTTCTCTCCATGGCTATTCTTGTCACTTCGGAATTAGTCTCTTTGTCTAACGGACATTTCAATTTATCCAATTCACTATCTAATTCGTTTCCTTCGAAGAAATGTGCCAATGTTTTTTTTTTGTTTTTTCTTTGTTAACCATAAAGCAAGTATTGAAAAAAGATGTGGATATGCTGAAAGTACAGCAAGTGTTAAATTTTTTTTAAAAATTAAATAAAAAAAATAAGTTTTTTTAAATGAAAGTAAGGAGCGACATTAAAACTTAAAACGAACAGAAATTACTCCGTATATGAAAGGGGCTTCTCCTCCTCGACACCCCGCTTCTTACGCTAAAGTTTTTTATTGTTTTAAAAAGTAGAGTTGCGAGAAAGAATCAAACTTTAGCGCAAGGAGCGGGGTGTTGAGGAGGAAAAGCCCCTTTCATATACGGAGTAATTTCTGTTCGTTTTAAGTTTTAATGTCGCTCCTTACTTTCATTTAAAAAACTTGTTTTTTTTATTTAATTTCTGAAAGTTTTTTAATTAATGCATGTCTGATTTTGGCTCTCCGTACATAAATTATTAAAATGAAATTTGCATATTAATTCTTTTTTTTGGCTAAATGGCTTTCTCTTAGTTTTAATCAGACGATTTTGAGAAATAAGGGGTGGGGAAGGAGGTCTTGTTGCCCTCCAATTTTTCGGTTACTTAAAAAGGCAACTAGATCTTTTATTTTTAAAGAACGTTTTTATTAGTAAAAAAAAATACGTAACTTAAGAATTAACTTACGTAACAAACTTTTATATTCTTATATTTTCGATTATATATATGTGGGGGTTGGTCCCCTCGTTAATACCTCGCTCTTCACACTAAATCTTGTTTTATCCCAATTCTTTAAGAATTACCCCTGAATCAGAAAGGCCGTAGAATAAATAGTTGAAATTTAAAAAAAAAAAAATTTAGCATAAAGAGTGAAGTGTTTATCTCCTCCTAAATACCTCGCTCTTTATGCTAAAGTATTTTTAGAACCCCTCATATGCGTAATAATCTCTGTTCCTTTTTAAGTTTTAGTGCTTCTCCTTACTTTCAATTGAAAAAACTTTTTCATGTTTATATTTTCATTGTTTTTTTTTTATAGTAATGCTAGAAAGTCCTGCGCCCTTTTCATTGAATTTCTCTTCCCCCATGAAATATTCCTCCAAGGAAAGATCCTCCCATATAGCCCCCTCCCCTGAACCCCACACCCAAACCAAAAAAATCCCCCTGATAACGTCGGTACACTTCCCAGTAACCATTACTGTATGTAAACATTGGTCAAAGTTTGTAGCTTGCAGCCCCTCCCCTAGGGACTGTGGGGGGTAAGTCATCCCCAAAGACATAGTTTTTATGGTTTTCGACTATGCGGAACAAAATGGCTATCTCAAAATTTTGATCCGTTGACTTTGGGAAAAAATGAGCGTGGGAGGGGGCCTAGGTGCCCTCCAATTTTTTTGGTCACTTAAAAAGGGCACTAGAACTTTTCATTTCCGTTAGAATGAGCCCTCTTGCAACACTCTAGGACCACTTGGTCGATACGATGACCCCTGGGAAAAAAAAAAAAAAACAAAAAACAAATAAACACGCACCCGTGATTTGTCTTCTGGCAAAAAATACGAAATTCCACATTTTTGTAGATTGGACCTTGAAATTTTTTCTATAGGGTTCTCTGATACGCTGAATGCGATGGTGCGATTTTCGTTAAGATCCTATGACTTTTAGGTGGTGTTACCCCCTATTTTTTAAAATAAGGCAAATTTTCTCAGGCTCGTAACTTTTGATGGCAAAGACTAAATTTGATGAAACTTATATATTTGAAATCAGCATAAAAATCCGATTCTTTTGATATATTTTTTTAGCATCGAAATTCCGTTTTTTAGAGTTTCGTTTACTATTGAGCCGGGTCGCTCCTTACTACAGTTCGTTACCATGAACTGTTTGATAGAGATTTCTTTGTCTTAGTTCTGAAAAAAAAGGCTTGCCTACAGTTACTGGAACGTAACTGTTCCTAGTCAAGATCCTAGGTGACGTATAAAACTCCCGAGGATCTAGTTAAACATATCCCAGTTAAACATAGGATCAGGGCATCAGTTAATGATATAGAAAATGTTAAAAAGAGGTGGGAAGAACATCTTGGGAGTGCTTTAAACCCTGATAAAAGTGTAGGAAATGATACAGAAAGGAAATAAAATTTTCTGAAGATGTATTTTTCTACAATTTGTAAGTTAAAGTGCGTTTATTTTGTGAGACAGAGTTAGATACGTTATTTAAAGGGGTGAAAGAAATAAGGCTTTGGATGCAAATAACATGGCTAATAAGTTTTTGAAATATAAAGGCTGCGAATTTAGACATAGATTAACGCAGATGATAGATATTAATTTTAGAAAAGGAGAAATACCGAGTGATCCTAGGAAAATTCGAGTAAACCTCTTTACAAGAAACGTGATAAGAGTCAATATGGTATAGTTTTACTTGAAAAATTAATAATTTGAATTATTTGGAATTTACAATTTAATATGTATAGTTCGATTTCAATAGTTAATATTTTGAATTATTTGGAATTTGTCTCAAAATTGTTGTTGATTAAAGTCTTTATTTAAGAAAAACAATC